>NC_092728.1:13645109-13737609 GCF_047496885.1 Scyliorhinus torazame
CGGAAGGAGTCATCAACAGCGCTATAGAGCGGCACTTACTCAGCAATAACCTGCTCACGGACGCTCAGTTTGGGTTCCGCCAGGGTCACTCCGCAACCCCCACTCGAGCCTGTTACACAGGAACAGGAGGAGGCCCATTCAGCCCCTCTCGAGCCTGTTACACAGGAACAGGAGGAGACCCATTCAGCCCCTCTCGAGCCTGTTGTACAGGAACAGGAGGCGGCCCATTCAGCCCCTCTCGAGCCTGTTACACAGGAACAGGAGGAGACCCATTCAGCCCCTCTCGAGCCTGTTACACAGGAACAGGAGGAGGCCCATTCAGCCCCTCTTGAGCCTGTTACACAGGAACAGGACGAGGCTCATTCAGCCCCTCTCGAGCCTGTTACACAGGAACAGGAGGTGACAGGAGGAGGCCCATTCAGCCCCTCTCGAGCCTGTTACACAGGAACAGGAGGAGGCCCATTCAGCCCCTCTTGAGCCTGTTACACAGGAACAGGACGAGGCTCATTCAGCCCCTCTCGAGCCTGTTACACAGGAACAGGCCCATTCAGCCCCTCTCGAGCCTGTTACACAGGAACAGGAGACCCATTCAGCCCCTCGCGAGCCTGTTACACAGGAACAGGAGGAGGCCCATTCAGCCCCTCTCGAGCCTGTTACACAGGAACAGGAGGAGGCCCATTCAGCCCCTCTCGAGCCTGTTACACAGGAACAGGATGCCCCTCTCGAGCCTGTTACACAGGAACAGGAGGAGGCCCATTCAGCCCCTCTCGAGCCTGTTACACAGGAACAGGAGGAGGCCCATTCAGCCCCTCTCGAGCCGGTTACACAGGAACAGGAGGAGGCCCATTCAGCCCCCTCTCGAGCCTGTTACACAGGAACAGGAGGAGGCCGATTCAGCCCCTCTCGAGCCTGTTACACAGGAACAGGAGGAGGCCCATTCAGCCCCTCTCGAGCCGGTTACACAGGAACAGGAGGAGGCCCATTCAGCCCCTCTCGAGTCTGTTACACAGGAACAGGAGGAGGCCCATTACACAGGAACAGAACGAGGCCCATTCAACCCCTTCTCCTTGGGGGAAAGAGTCGCAGGTTTTCACTCCTCACTTGTGTGAGGAAGTGCTTCCTGACATTAGACCCGGTCTGTATGAAATGCAGACAGAACACTGCTGGAAGCACGCAGCAGGTCAGGTAGCAGCTGCACGAGAGAGAGCTGCGGCGCTCCACAACAAAGGGGCGCCCTCAACCTCAACTTCCTCACACTGCACCAACTTGCCACACCTTTCCCATCAGCCGAGGTTCAATTCCGGCCAGGCCGAGCTCCCACAGAGGAAGATCGGTGGGACAGGGTGGTGAAGGCTGCACGGTGGCACAGTGGTTAGCACTGCTGCCTCACGTCGCCGAGGACCCGGGTTCGATCCCAGTCCCAGGTCACTGACCGTGTGGACTTCGCACATTCTCCCCGTGTCTGCGTGGGTTTCGCCCCACAACCCAATGATGTGCAGGGTAGGAGGATTGGCCATGCTAAATTGCCCCTTAATTGGAAGAGAAATAATTGGGCACTCTTTTTTTTTTATAAAAAGAGCGTGGTGCGAGCTTTTCTCGCAGTCCTCTCTTGCCGGGGCCTCTCCAACACACGTGATGTCCCAAGGCAAGATGCAAAGCAGGATTACTCCTGGGGCTATCGCCAGTTGCGTTGCCGAACAGGCAGTCTCCAAGGCACCCCCCCCCCTGCCCTGTCCAGCTCTCCCAAAACCTCTCCTCCTCCGAGACACTCCTGAAAACGTATCCACCTCTCAAGTCATCGCAGTTTGTCTGAGCAAGAGAACATGCAAATGCCGGGGGTTACCATTGACCAGAAACTGAGCAGGACCCAGCCGTATAAATACTGTGGCTACCAGAGCAGGTCAGAGGCTGGGAATCCTGCGGAGAGTAACTCACCTCCTGACTCCCCCCCCAAAGCCTGTCCACCATCTACAAGGACACAAGTCAGGAGTGTGATGGACTCGCCCACTCGCCTGGATGAGCGCGGCTCCAACAACACTCCCACCGCCTGCACGTCCCCCTCTGAACACACACGTACACACCTCGCTGCTCGCATGAGATCTCAGCCTCCTTGGTCATCATTAACCCGAGCCACTCTCGCCTCGGTTCCTCCCTCTACATTCCCCAGACCTGCCTTTCGAAAGCACCCAGGAAAAAGCTACTGCTCTCTGGATGATACACTGAGCAAGTATAGACTTGCTTTTTCTGCGGGAGAGAGAGAGAGATTGCACACTTGAGGGGAGAGGTGTGAATGTCACAGGCAAAGGCTCAGCAATTCTCGCTCATCTCCAATTGCCCCATGAGCGGAGCGTCTTGCTCAGGCCTATTTCACAGGTTACAGTTCAGAGTCGCCCACATTGCTGTGTGTGTGTGGGGGGGGGGGGGGCGGCGGCACCTAGGCCAGGCCAGGCCAGGATAAGGTCCCACGGCGCGCGAGGCGGTCCCACGGCGCGCGAGGCGGTCCCACGGCGCGCGAGGCGGTCCCACGGCGCGCGAGGCGGTCCCACGGCGCGCGAGGCGGTCCCACGGCGCGCGAGGCGGTCCCACGGCGCGCGAGGCGGTCCCACGGCGCGGGAGATAATTGCAGTTTGTTTTCTTAAAATTTAATTTAAATTCAGCTGGTTGCCATGGTGGCACTCAAATTCAAATCCCCTCACGTCCCGGGGCATGGGAGCGGGGAGGCTCTCACCTCTGCACCACAAGGCCCCAAGCCACATACACACATACTGTCACACTCTCTCTCTCTCGAGTCACTCTCGAGTCACTCTCTCTCTCTCTCACAGTCACACTCTCTCTCTCTCTCTCACAGTCACACTCTCTCTCTCTCTCTCTCACAGTCACACTCTCTCTCTCTCTCTCTCACAGTCACACTCTCTCTCTCTCTCTCTCACAGTCACACTCTCTCTCTCTCTCTCTCACAGTCACACTCTCTCTCTCTCTCTCTCACAGTCACACTCTCTCTCTCACAGTCACACTCTCTCTCTCACAGTCACACTCTCTCTCTCACAGTCACTCTCTCTCTCTCACAGTCACTCTCTCTCTCTCACAGTCACACTCTCTCTCTCACAGTCACACTCTCTCTCTCACAGTCACACTCTCTCTCTCACAGTCACACTCTCTCTCTCAAGTCACACTCTCTCTCTCAAGTCACACTCTCTCTCTCAAGTCACACTCTCTCTCTCAAGTCACTCTCTCTCTCAAGTCACTCTCTCTCTCAAGTCACTCTCTCTCTCAAGTCACTCTCTCTCTCAAGTCACTCTCTCTCTCAAGTCACTCTCTCTCTCAAGTCACTCTCTCTCTCAAGTCACTCTCTCTCTCAAGTCACTCTCTCTCTCAAGTCACTCTCTCTCTCAAGTCACTCTCTCTCTCAAGTCACTCTCTCTCTCAAGTCACTCTCTCTCTCAAGTCACTCTCTCTCTCAAGTCACTCTCTCTCTCAAGTCACTCTCTCTCTCAAGTCACTCTCTCTCTCAAGTCACTCTCTCTCTCAAGTCACTCTCTCTCTCAAGTCACTCTCTCTCTCAAGTCACTCTCTCTCTCAAGTCACTCTCTCTCTCAAGTCACTCTCTCTCTCAAGTCACTCTCTCTCTCAAGTCACTCTCTCTCTCAAGTCACTCTCTCTCTCAAGTCACTCTCTCTCTCAAGTCACTCTCTCTCTCAAGTCACTCTCTCTCTCAAGTCACTCTCTCTCTCAAGTCACTCTCTCTCTCAAGTCACTCTCTCTCTCAAGTCACTCTCTCTCTCAAGTCACTCTCTCTCTCAAGTCACTCTCTCTCTCAAGTCACTCTCTCTCTCAAGTCACTCTCTCTCTCAAGTCACTCTCTCTCTCAAGTCACTCTCTCTCTCAAGTCACTCTCTCTCTCAAGTCACTCTCTCTCTCAAGTCACTCTCTCTCTCAAGTCACTCTCTCTCTCAAGTCACTCTCTCTCTCAAGTCACTCTCTCTCTCAAGTCACTCTCTCTCTCAAGTCACTCTCTCTCTCAAGTCACTCTCTCTCTCATGTCACTCTCTCTCTCATGTCACTCTCTCTCTCAAATGAGGGAACGCCAGCCTAGTTTCGGCAAACTCTCCTCCCAGTCGGCTAACCGTCGGCAATGCTCCGACACGGAGGACTCTAGCACGTTAAACTGGGACTGAACATTCCACCAGGATGGTGTTTCAGGAAGTCCCAGCTCCAAGGCTTCCTGGCCGTGAAGTGCTGCCTTCAAGTTGCCACTGTTGCAATTTGTTTGGGACATAAAATAAACAGTAGCTTTCAACAATCTGTGCGTGGGAGCAGCATTCCATTGCAACATTCGAATGAGACCTTCGGGCCCCAAGGGAACAGGCGAGGGCATGGCACTCCCAGCATGGGCTGTTCCTCCCCAATTACGGGACAGCACACAAAATGCCACGGAACAGGAAGACACGGCAAGGTGGAACGGGTGTGTAGCAATCTAAAATGGCCATGCAAAGGACCATGGGATTTATGGCCAACCCAGGACTCAGACAGACACAGAGCGTATGTGTATATGAAACACAGGTAACCAGACCTGATCGAAACCCCCCTCATTTGCATTTTAATCGCCCATTTCGCCAGGACAATAGAACTCCAATCAAGCAACCGGTACAGCCACAGACTGATCGGTGCCACTCCCCTTACTCAGAAAGCCCAATTGCCAAGGCCAATGACCGCTGAGGACCCGTCCAGCCACCAAGGCACCCGCCCCTTTATTGGCCGAAATCGAAGAGAGTGATCAGAGCCCTGTCGAACTATTGGGTCCAAGGTTAAGGACCGCCCCAGAGAGCGCAAAATCCCAGAGGGATAAAAGAGAGCACAGCCAAGTGTTCTGTCTCTTTTGGATCCGGCCTGTGCCAACCCAATTGCAGCAGGACCAGCCAGCCAAGTTCAAGACCAACGATCGCTACCTGACGGATGAGCCCAGCAGAGACAGAGCCACTTTCTTCGAACCAGCCGAGTGAAATCCAGATAAAGGCCTTATCCATTTGCACAGCGCCGGTCGCCCTGACGTTAAGTACAGGTTATCGTAGCTAATAGGTGTAGTTTATCTCGTAGTAGATGTGTTTGCATGTCGAGGTAACTCTTGTGTATGTAAATAAACCATCTTTTGGACTAACTAACTGGTTGTGTGGTCATTTGATCGATATAAGGGCAGGCTTCTGGTTCACCAACATTATTAACAGAGCAACAAGTGAGAGAAGCGGACTCGGGAATGCCCCCCTCGCCCCCGGATCGGAGAAACTGTGCGGAGCGACATCACAGGATCTTATGGCACCGGGGACGGGCATTCGGCCCGGCGTTCCCGGGCTTGCTCCTGAGAAGGAGCTCTCCAATTAGTCCCACACTCTGCCCATTGCATCCGACTCCAAGCTGAGCCACGCCACAGTCTCTCTCTGCTCACCCGGGTTTGCACAGTTAGACTGGTCCCGGTAGAAATTCTCAACATTCGTCTCAACCCTTCACTACCTCCTCCCTACCTCTGTAACCTCCTGCAGCCCCTACAACCCTCCCTATCTCTGTAACCTCCTCCAGCCCCTACAACCCTCCCAATCTCTGTAACCTCCTCCAGCCCCTACAACCCTCCCTATCTCTGTAACCTCCTCCAACCTCTACAACCCTCCCTATCTCTGTAACCTCCTCCAGCACCGACAACCCTCCCTATCTCTGTAACCTCCTCCAGTCCCTACAACCCTCCCCATCTCTGTAACCTCCTCCAACCCCTACAACCCTCCCCATCTCTGTAACCTCCTCCAACCCCTACAACCCTCCCTATCTCTGTAACCTCCTCCAGCCCCTACAACCCTCTCTATCTCTGTAACCTCCTCCAGCCCCTACAACCCTCCCTATGTCTGTAACCTCCTCCAGCCCCTACAACCCTCCCTATCTCTGTAACCTCCTCCAGCCCCTACAACCCTCCCTATCTCTGTAACCTCCTCCAGCCCCTACAACCCTCCCTATCTCTGTAACCTCCTCCAGCACCGACAACCCTCCCTATCTCTGTAATCTCCTCCAGCACCGACAACCCTCCCTAGCTCTGTAACCTCCTCCAGCACCGACACCCCTCCCTATCTCTGTAACCTCCTCCAGCCCATACAACCCTCCCAATCTCTGTAACCTCCTCCAGCCCCTACAACCCTCCCATCTCTGTAACCTCCTCCAGCCCCTACAACCCTCCCTATCTCTGTAATCTCCTCCAGCACCGACAACCCTCCCTATCTCTGTAACCTCCTCCAGCCCATGTTACAATGCAGGCGGGGCAGCCAGCAGTTTGTTAGGCCTGGGGGATGCGGAGACTGGAGTCTGGGGCCTGCCTCGGGCAGGAGGGAGACCCTCCGGGCTACCTCGCCGTCAATCACGCAAGCTGTTGCAGTCTGTTCCCCGGTCAGCGGAGGGGCCGACTCCAGACTTCACCTCTGAGCGTCCGTCTATGATTTTAAATCCCCTTCATCACACTTCACGTCCTTTCCAACCCTGTCCGGGAATCAGTGCCGCACAAGCAACATTAGCCAGGACAATATTCCTATCACGACGAGGAGAGTTGCCTCCACACATCTCCATGCAGCATCGACAGGCAAACCTGCCTCATTTCTGATTCAGCCCCAGGGCAGCACGGTGGCGCAGTGGTTAGCACTGCTGCCTCACGGCGCTGAGGTCCCGGGTTCGATCCTGGCTCTGGGTCACTGTCCGTATGGAGTTTGCACATTCTCCCCGTGTTTGCGTGGGTTTCGCCCCCACAACCCAAAGATGTGCAGGGTAGGTGGATTGGCCACGCTAAATTGCCCCTTAAGTGGGAAAAAATAATTGGGCACTCTAAATTTTTTAAAATTTAAATTATGATTCATCCCCCGAGCCGTACACAGGCCTTTTTCCTCTTGCCGGTCACCTGGAGGAGATTAAGCTCCTTCGATAAAAGTGGTTTCCTGATGTTTGCCTTGCCCATTCCCTTAACCCTTCTTGTTTTCCCCCATCCTCAGTTGTTCGTCCTAGAGTCCGGGAGGCACTCACACCTTCCAAACTTGGCAGCAAGCCGCCCCGCGATCCTGCCTCATGGGTCAGTGTGTGTGTGGGTGAGTCTGCGTGGGGGGGGTGGCGTCTGTCTGCGTGGGGGGGGTGGCGTCTGTCTGCGTGGGGGGGGTGGCGTCTGTCTGCGTGGGGGGGGGTGGCGTCTGTCTGCGTGGGGGGGGTGGCGTCTGTCTGCGTGGGGGGGGTGGCGTCTGTCTGCGTGGGGGGGGTGGCGTCTGTCTGCGTGGGGGGGGTGGCGTCTGTCTGCGTGGGGGGGGTGGCGTCTGTCTGCGTGGGGGGGGTGGCGTCTGTCTGCGTGGGGGGGGTGGCGTCTGTCTGCGTGGGGGGGGTGGCGTCTGTCTGCGTGGGGGGGGTGGCGTCTGTCTGCGTGGGGGGGGTGGCGTCTGTCTGCGTGGGGGGGGTGGCGTCTGTCTGCGTGGGGGGGGTGGCGTCTGTCTGCGTGGGGGGGGTGGCGTCTGTCTGCGTGGGGGGGGTGGCGTCTGTCTGCGTGGGGGGGGTGGCGTCTGTCTGCGTGGGGGGGGTGGCGTCTGTCTGCGTGGGGGGGGTGGCGTCTGTCTGCGTGGGGGGGGTGGCGTCTGTCTGCGTGGGGGGGGTGGCGTCTGTCTGCGTGGGGGGGGTGGCGTCTGTCTGCGTGGGGGGGGTGGCGTCTGTCTGCGTGGGGGGGGTGGCGTCTGTCTGCGTGGGGGGGGTGGCGTCTGTCTGCGTGGGGGGGGTGGCGTCTGTCTGCGTGGGGGGGGTGGCGTCTGTCTGCGTGGGGGGGGTGGCGTCTGTCTGCGTGGGGGGGGTGGCGTCTGTCTGCGTGGGGGGGGTGGCGTCTGTCTGCGTGGGGGGGGTGGCGTCTGTCTGCGTGGGGGGGGGTGGCGTCTGTCTGCGTGGGGGGGGTGGCGTCTGTCTGCGTGGGGGGGGTGGCGTCTGTCTGCGTGGGGGGGGTGGCGTCTGTCTGCGTGGGGGGGGTGGCGTCTGTCTGCGTGGGGGGGGTGGCGTCTGTCTGCGTGGGGGGGGTGGCGTCTGTCTGCGTGGGGGGGGTGGCGTCTGTCTGCGTGGGGGGGGTGGCGTCTGTCTGCGTGGGGGGGGTGGCGTCTGTCTGCGTGGGGGGGGTGGCGTCTGTCTGCGTGGGGGGGGTGGCGTCTGTCTGCGTGGGGGGGGTGGCGTCTGTCTGCGTGGGGGGGGTGGCGTCTGTCTGCGTGGGGGGGGTGGCGTCTGTCTGCGTGGGGGGGGTGGCGTCTGTCTGCGTGGGGGGGGTGGCGTCTGTCTGCGTGGGGGGGGTGGCGTCTGTCTGCGTGGGGGGGGTGGCGTCTGTCTGCGTGGGGGGGGTGGCGTCTGTCTGCGTGGGGGGGGTGGCGTCTGTCTGCGTGGGGGGGGTGGCGTCTGTCTGCGTGGGGGGGGTGGCGTCTGTCTGCGTGGGGGGGGTGGCGTCTGTCTGCGTGGGGGGGGTGGCGTCTGTCTGCGTGGGGGGGGTGGCGTCTGTCTGCGTGGGGGGGGTGGCGTCTGTCTGCGTGGGGGGGGTGGCGTCTGTCTGCGTGGGGGGGGTGGCGTCTGTCTGCGTGGGGGGGGTGGCGTCTGTCTGCGTGGGGGGGGTGGCGTCTGTCTGCGTGGGGGGGGTGGCGTCTGTCTGCGTGGGGGGGGTGGCGTCTGTCTGCGTGGGGGGGGTGGCGTCTGTCTGCGTGGGGGGGGTGGCGTCTGTCTGCGTGGGGGGGGTGGCGTCTGTCTGCGTGGGGGGGGTGGCGTCTGTCTGCGTGGGGGGGGTGGCGTCTGTCTGCGTGGGGGGGGTGGCGTCTGTCTGCGTGGGGGGGGTGGCGTCTGTCTGCGTGGGGGGGGTGGCGTCTGTCTGCGTGGGGGGGGTGGCGTCTGTCTGCGTGGGGGGGGTGGCGTCTGTCTGCGTGGGGGGGGTGGCGTCTGTCTGCGTGGGGGGGGTGGCGTCTGTCTGCGTGGGGGGGGGTGGCGTCTGTCTGCGTGGGGGGGGTGGCGTCTGTCTGCGTGGGGGGGGTGGCGTCTGTCTGCGTGGGGGGGGTGGCGTCTGTCTGCGTGGGGGGGGTGGCGTCTGTCTGCGTGGGGGGGGTGGCGTCTGTCTGCGTGGGGGGGGTGGCGTCTGTCTGCGTGGGGGGGGTGGCGTCTGTCTGCGTGGGGGGGGTGGCGTCTGTCTGCGTGGGGGGGGTGGCGTCTGTCTGCGTGGGGGGGGTGGCGTCTGTCTGCGTGGGGGGGGTGGCGTCTGTCTGCGTGGGGGGGGTGGCGTCTGTCTGCGTGGGGGGGGGTGGCGTCTGTCTGCGTGGGGGGGGTGGCGTCTGTCTGCGTGGGGGGGGGTGGCGTCTGTCTGCGTGGGGGGGGTGGCGTCTGTCTGCGTGGGGGGGGTGGCGTCTGTCTGCGTGGGGGGGGTGGCGTCTGTCTGCGTGGGGGGGGTGGCGTCTGTCTGCGTGGGGGGGGTGGCGTCTGTCTGCGTGGGGGGGGTGGCGTCTGTCTGCGTGGGGGGGGTGGCGTCTGTCTGCGTGGGGGGGGTGGCGTCTGTCTGCGTGGGGGGGGTGGCGTCTGTCTGCGTGGGGGGGGTGGCGTCTGTCTGCGTGGGGGGGGGTGGCGTCTGTCTGCGTGGGGGGGGTGGCGTCTGTCTGCGTGGGGGGGGTGGCGTCTGTCTGCGTGGGGGGGGTGGCGTCTGTCTGCGTGGGGGGGGTGGCGTCTGTCTGCGTGGGGGGGGTGGCGTCTGTCTGCGTGGGGGGGGTGGCGTCTGTCTGCGTGGGGGGGGTGGCGTCTGTCTGCGTGGGGGGGGTGGCGTCTGTCTGCGTGGGGGGGGTGGCGTCTGTCTGCGTGGGGGGGGTGGCGTCTGTCTGCGTGGGGGGGGTGGCGTCTGTCTGCGTGGGGGGGGTGGCGTCTGTCTGCGTGGGGGGGGTGGCGTCTGTCTGCGTGGGGGGGGTGGCGTCTGTCTGCGTGGGGGGGGTGGCGTCTGTCTGCGTGGGGGGGGTGGCGTCTGTCTGCGTGGGGGGGGTGGCGTCTGTCTGCGTGGGGGGGGTGGCGTCTGTCTGCGTGGGGGGGGTGGCGTCTGTCTGCGTGGGGGGGGTGGCGTCTGTCTGCGTGGGGGGGGTGGCGTCTGTCTGCGTGGGGGGGGTGGCGTCTGTCTGCGTGGGGGGGGTGGCGTCTGTCTGCGTGGGGGGGGTGGCGTCTGTCTGCGTGGGGGGGGTGGCGTCTGTCTGCGTGGGGGGGGTGGCGTCTGTCTGCGTGGGGGGGGTGGCGTCTGTCTGCGTGGGGGGGGTGGCGTCTGTCTGCGTGGGGGGGGTGGCGTCTGTCTGCGTGGGGGGGGTGGCGTCTGTCTGCGTGGGGGGGGTGGCGTCTGTCTGCGTGGGGGGGGTGGCGTCTGTCTGCGTGGGGGGGGTGGCGTCTGTCTGCGTGGGGGGGGTGGCGTCTGTCTGCGTGGGGGGGGTGGCGTCTGTCTGCGTGGGGGGGGTGGCGTCTGTCTGCGTGGGGGGGGTGGCGTCTGTCTGCGTGGGGGGGGTGGCGTCTGTCTGCGTGGGGGGGGTGGCGTCTGTCTGCGTGGGGGGGGTGGCGTCTGTCTGCGTGGGGGGGGTGGCGTCTGTCTGCGTGGGGGGGGTGGCGTCTGTCTGCGTGGGGGGGGTGGCGTCTGTCTGCGTGGGGGGGGTGGCGTCTGTCTGCGTGGGGGGGGTGGCGTCTGTCTGCGTGGGGGGGGTGGCGTCTGTCTGCGTGGGGGGGGTGGCGTCTGTCTGCGTGGGGGGGGTGGCGTCTGTCTGCGTGGGGGGGGTGGCGTCTGTCTGCGTGGGGGGGGTGGCGTCTGTCTGCGTGGGGGGGGTGGCGTCTGTCTGCGTGGGGGGGGTGGCGTCTGTCTGCGTGGGGGGGGTGGCGTCTGTCTGCGTGGGGGGGGTGGCGTCTGTCTGCGTGGGGGGGGTGGCGTCTGTCTGCGTGGGGGGGGTGGCGTCTGTCTGCGTGGGGGGGGTGGCGTCTGTCTGCGTGGGGGGGGTGGCGTCTGTCTGCGTGGGGGGGGTGGCGTCTGTCTGCGTGGGGGGGGTGGCGTCTGTCTGCGTGGGGGGGGTGGCGTCTGTCTGCGTGGGGGGGGTGGCGTCTGTCTGCGTGGGGGGGGTGGCGTCTGTCTGCGTGGGGGGGGTGGCGTCTGTCTGCGTGGGGGGGGTGGCGTCTGTCTGCGTGGGGGGGGTGGCGTCTGTCTGCGTGGGGGGGGTGGCGTCTGTCTGCGTGGGGGGGGTGGCGTCTGTCTGCGTGGGGGGGGTGGCGTCTGTCTGCGTGGGGGGGGTGGCGTCTGTCTGCGTGGGGGGGGTGGCGTCTGTCTGCGTGGGGGGGGTGGCGTCTGTCTGCGTGGGGGGGGTGGCGTCTGTCTGCGTGGGGGGGGTGGCGTCTGTCTGCGTGGGGGGGGTGGCGTCTGTCTGCGTGGGGGGGGTGGCGTCTGTCTGCGTGGGGGGGGTGGCGTCTGTCTGCGTGGGGGGGGTGGCGTCTGTCTGCGTGGGGGGGGTGGCGTCTGTCTGCGTGGGGGGGGTGGCGTCTGTCTGCGTGGGGGGGGTGGCGTCTGTCTGCGTGGGGGGGGTGGCGTCTGTCTGCGTGGGGGGGGTGGCGTCTGTCTGCGTGGGGGGGGTGGCGTCTGTCTGCGTGGGGGGGGTGGCGTCTGTCTGCGTGGGGGGGGTGGCGTCTGTCTGCGTGGGGGGGGTGGCGTCTGTCTGCGTGGGGGGGGTGGCGTCTGTCTGCGTGGGGGGGGTGGCGTCTGTCTGCGTGGGGGGGGTGGCGTCTGTCTGCGTGGGGGGGGTGGCGTCTGTCTGCGTGGGGGGGGTGGCGTCTGTCTGCGTGGGGGGGGTGGCGTCTGTCTGCGTGGGGGGGGTGGCGTCTGTCTGCGTGGGGGGGGTGGCGTCTGTCTGCGTGGGGGGGGTGGCGTCTGTCTGCGTGGGGGGGGTGGCGTCTGTCTGCGTGGGGGGGGTGGCGTCTGTCTGCGTGGGGGGGGTGGCGTCTGTCTGCGTGGGGGGGGTGGCGTCTGTCTGCGTGGGGGGGGTGGCGTCTGTCTGCGTGGGGGGGGTGGCGTCTGTCTGCGTGGGGGGGGTGGCGTCTGTCTGCGTGGGGGGGGTGGCGTCTGTCTGCGTGGGGGGGGTGGCGTCTGTCTGCGTGGGGGGGGTGGCGTCTGTCTGCGTGGGGGGGGTGGCGTCTGTCTGCGTGGGGGGGGTGGCGTCTGTCTGCGTGGGGGGGGTGGCGTCTGTCTGCGTGGGGGGGGTGGCGTCTGTCTGCGTGGGGGGGGTGGCGTCTGTCTGCGTGGGGGGGGTGGCGTCTGTCTGCGTGGGGGGGGTGGCGTCTGTCTGCGTGGGGGGGGTGGCGTCTGTCTGCGTGGGGGGGGTGGCGTCTGTCTGCGTGGGGGGGGTGGCGTCTGTCTGCGTGGGGGGGGTGGCGTCTGTCTGCGTGGGGGGGGTGGCGTCTGTCTGCGTGGGGGGGGTGGCGTCTGTCTGCGTGGGGGGGGTGGCGTCTGTCTGCGTGGGGGGGGGTGGCGTCTGTCTGCGTGGGGGGGGTGGCGTCTGTCTGCGTGGGGGGGGTGGCGTCTGTCTGCGTGGGGGGGGGTGGCGTCTGTCTGCGTGGGGGGGGTGGCGTCTGTCTGCGTGGGGGGGGTGGCGTCTGTCTGCGTGGGGGGGGTGGCGTCTGTCTGCGTGGGGGGGGTGGCGTCTGTCTGCGTGGGGGGGGTGGCGTCTGTCTGCGTGGGGGGGGTGGCGTCTGTCTGCGTGGGGGGGGTGGCGTCTGTCTGCGTGGGGGGGGTGGCGTCTGTCTGCGTGGGGGGGGTGGCGTCTGTCTGCGTGGGGGGGGTGGCGTCTGTCTGCGTGGGGGGGGTGGCGTCTGTCTGCGTGGGGGGGGTGGCGTCTGTCTGCGTGGGGGGGGTGGCGTCTGTCTGCGTGGGGGGGGTGGCGTCTGTCTGCGTGGGGGGGGTGGCGTCTGTCTGCGTGGGGGGGGTGGCGTCTGTCTGCGTGGGGGGGGTGGCGTCTGTCTGCGTGGGGGGGGTGGCGTCTGTCTGCGTGGGGGGGGTGGCGTCTGTCTGCGTGGGGGGGGTGGCGTCTGTCTGCGTGGGGGGGGTGGCGTCTGTCTGCGTGGGGGGGGTGGCGTCTGTCTGCGTGGGGGGGGTGGCGTCTGTCTGCGTGGGGGGGGTGGCGTCTGTCTGCGTGGGGGGGGTGGCGTCTGTCTGCGTGGGGGGGGTGGCGTCTGTCTGCGTGGGGGGGGTGGCGTCTGTCTGCGTGGGGGGGGTGGCGTCTGTCTGCGTGGGGGGGGTGGCGTCTGTCTGCGTGGGGGGGGTGGCGTCTGTCTGCGTGGGGGGGGTGGCGTCTGTCTGCGTGGGGGGGGTGGCGTCTGTCTGCGTGGGGGGGGTGGCGTCTGTCTGCGTGGGGGGGGTGGCGTCTGTCTGCGTGGGGGGGGTGGCGTCTGTCTGCGTGGGGGGGGTGGCGTCTGTCTGCGTGGGGGGGGTGGCGTCTGTCTGCGTGGGGGGGGTGGCGTCTGTCTGCGTGGGGGGGGTGGCGTCTGTCTGCGTGGGGGGGGTGGCGTCTGTCTGCGTGGGGGGGGTGGCGTCTGTCTGCGTGGGGGGGGTGGCGTCTGTCTGCGTGGGGGGGGTGGCGTCTGTCTGCGTGGGGGGGGTGGCGTCTGTCTGCGTGGGGGGGGTGGCGTCTGTCTGCGTGGGGGGGGGTGGCGTCTGTCTGCGTGGGGGGGGTGGCGTCTGTCTGCGTGGGGGGGGTGGCGTCTGTCTGCGTGGGGGGGGTGGCGTCTGTCTGCGTGGGGGGGGTGGCGTCTGTCTGCGTGGGGGGGGTGGCGTCTGTCTGCGTGGGGGGGGTGGCGTCTGTCTGCGTGGGGGGGGTGGCGTCTGTCTGCGTGGGGGGGGTGGCGTCTGTCTGCGTGGGGGGGGGTGGCGTCTGTCTGCGTGGGGGGGGTGGCGTCTGTCTGCGTGGGGGGGGTGGCGTCTGTCTGCGTGGGGGGGGTGGCGTCTGTCTGCGTGGGGGGGGTGGCGTCTGTCTGCGTGGGGGGGGTGGCGTCTGTCTGCGTGGGGGGGGTGGCGTCTGTCTGCGTGGGGGGGGTGGCGTCTGTCTGCGTGGGGGGGGTGGCGTCTGTCTGCGTGGGGGGGGTGGCGTCTGTCTGCGTGGGGGGGGTGGCGTCTGTCTGCGTGGGGGGGGTGGCGTCTGTCTGCGTGGGGGGGGTGGCGTCTGTCTGCGTGGGGGGGGTGGCGTCTGTCTGCGTGGGGGGGGTGGCGTCTGTCTGCGTGGGGGGGGTGGCGTCTGTCTGCGTGGGGGGGGTGGCGTCTGTCTGCGTGGGGGGGGTGGCGTCTGTCTGCGTGGGGGGGGTGGCGTCTGTCTGCGTGGGGGGGGTGGCGTCTGTCTGCGTGGGGGGGGTGGCGTCTGTCTGCGTGGGGGGGGTGGCGTCTGTCTGCGTGGGGGGGGTGGCGTCTGTCTGCGTGGGGGGGGTGGCGTCTGTCTGCGTGGGGGGGGTGGCGTCTGTCTGCGTGGGGGGGGTGGCGTCTGTCTGCGTGGGGGGGGTGGCGTCTGTCTGCGTGGGGGGGGTGGCGTCTGTCTGCGTGGGGGGGGTGGCGTCTGTCTGCGTGGGGGGGGTGGCGTCTGTCTGCGTGGGGGGGGTGGCGTCTGTCTGCGTGGGGGGGGTGGCGTCTGTCTGCGTGGGGGGGGTGGCGTCTGTCTGCGTGGGGGGGGTGGCGTCTGTCTGCGTGGGGGGGGTGGCGTCTGTCTGCGTGGGGGGGGTGGCGTCTGTCTGCGTGGGGGGGGTGGCGTCTGTCTGCGTGGGGGGGGTGGCGTCTGTCTGCGTGGGGGGGGTGGCGTCTGTCTGCGTGGGGGGGGTGGCGTCTGTCTGCGTGGGGGGGGTGGCGTCTGTCTGCGTGGGGGGGGTGGCGTCTGTCTGCGTGGGGGGGGTGGCGTCTGTCTGCGTGGGGGGGGTGGCGTCTGTCTGCGTGGGGGGGGTGGCGTCTGTCTGCGTGGGGGGGGTGGCGTCTGTCTGCGTGGGGGGGGTGGCGTCTGTCTGCGTGGGGGGGGTGGCGTCTGTCTGCGTGGGGGGGGTGGCGTCTGTCTGCGTGGGGGGGGTGGCGTCTGTCTGCGTGGGGGGGGTGGCGTCTGTCTGCGTGGGGGGGGTGGCGTCTGTCTGCGTGGGGGGGGTGGCGTCTGTCTGCGTGGGGGGGGTGGCGTCTGTCTGCGTGGGGGGGGTGGCGTCTGTCTGCGTGGGGGGGGTGGCGTCTGTCTGCGTGGGGGGGGTGGCGTCTGTCTGCGTGGGGGGGGTGGCGTCTGTCTGCGTGGGGGGGGTGGCGTCTGTCTGCGTGGGGGGGGTGGCGTCTGTCTGCGTGGGGGGGGTGGCGTCTGTCTGCGTGGGGGGGGTGGCGTCTGTCTGCGTGGGGGGGGTGGCGTCTGTCTGCGTGGGGGGGGTGGCGTCTGTCTGCGTGGGGGGGGTGGCGTCTGTCTGCGTGGGGGGGGTGGCGTCTGTCTGCGTGGGGGGGGTGGCGTCTGTCTGCGTGGGGGGGGTGGCGTCTGTCTGCGTGGGGGGGGTGGCGTCTGTCTGCGTGGGGGGGGTGGCGTCTGTCTGCGTGGGGGGGGTGGCGTCTGTCTGCGTGGGGGGGGTGGCGTCTGTCTGCGTGGGGGGGGTGGCGTCTGTCTGCGTGGGGGGGGTGGCGTCTGTCTGCGTGGGGGGGGTGGCGTCTGTCTGCGTGGGGGGGGTGGCGTCTGTCTGCGTGGGGGGGGTGGCGTCTGTCTGCGTGGGGGGGGTGGCGTCTGTCTGCGTGGGGGGGGTGGCGTCTGTCTGCGTGGGGGGGGTGGCGTCTGTCTGCGTGGGGGGGGTGGCGTCTGTCTGCGTGGGGGGGGTGGCGTCTGTCTGCGTGGGGGGGGTGGCGTCTGTCTGCGTGGGGGGGGTGGCGTCTGTCTGCGTGGGGGGGGTGGCGTCTGTCTGCGTGGGGGGGGTGGCGTCTGTCTGCGTGGGGGGGGTGGCGTCTGTCTGCGTGGGGGGGGTGGCGTCTGTCTGCGTGGGGGGGGTGGCGTCTGTCTGCGTGGGGGGGGTGGCGTCTGTCTGCGTGGGGGGGGTGGCGTCTGTCTGCGTGGGGGGGGTGGCGTCTGTCTGCGTGGGGGGGGTGGCGTCTGTCTGCGTGGGGGGGGTGGCGTCTGTCTGCGTGGGGGGGGTGGCGTCTGTCTGCGTGGGGGGGGTGGCGTCTGTCTGCGTGGGGGGGGTGGCGTCTGTCTGCGTGGGGGGGGTGGCGTCTGTCTGCGTGGGGGGGGTGGCGTCTGTCTGCGTGGGGGGGGTGGCGTCTGTCTGCGTGGGGGGGGTGGCGTCTGTCTGCGTGGGGGGGGTGGCGTCTGTCTGCGTGGGGGGGGTGGCGTCTGTCTGCGTGGGGGGGGTGGCGTCTGTCTGCGTGGGGGGGGTGGCGTCTGTCTGCGTGGGGGGGGTGGCGTCTGTCTGCGTGGGGGGGGTGGCGTCTGTCTGCGTGGGGGGGGTGGCGTCTGTCTGCGTGGGGGGGGTGGCGTCTGTCTGCGTGGGGGGGGTGGCGTCTGTCTGCGTGGGGGGGGTGGCGTCTGTCTGCGTGGGGGGGGTGGCGTCTGTCTGCGTGGGGGGGGTGGCGTCTGTCTGCGTGGGGGGGGTGGCGTCTGTCTGCGTGGGGGGGGGTGGCGTCTGTCTGCGTGGGGGGGGTGGCGTCTGTCTGCGTGGGGGGGGTGGCGTCTGTCTGCGTGGGGGGGGTGGCGTCTGTCTGCGTGGGGGGGGGTGGCGTCTGTCTGCGTGGGGGGGGTGGCGTCTGTCTGCGTGGGGGGGGTGGCGTCTGTCTGCGTGGGGGGGGTGGCGTCTGTCTGCGTGGGGGGGGTGGCGTCTGTCTGCGTGGGGGGGGTGGCGTCTGTCTGCGTGGGGGGGGTGGCGTCTGTCTGCGTGGGGGGGGTGGCGTCTGTCTGCGTGGGGGGGGTGGCGTCTGTCTGCGTGGGGGGGGTGGCGTCTGTCTGCGTGGGGGGGGTGGCGTCTGTCTGCGTGGGGGGGGTGGCGTCTGTCTGCGTGGGGGGGGTGGCGTCTGTCTGCGTGGGGGGGGTGGCGTCTGTCTGCGTGGGGGGGGTGGCGTCTGTCTGCGTGGGGGGGGTGGCGTCTGTCTGCGTGGGGGGGGTGGCGTCTGTCTGCGTGGGGGGGGTGGCGTCTGTCTGCGTGGGGGGGGTGGCGTCTGTCTGCGTGGGGGGGGTGGCGTCTGTCTGCGTGGGGGGGGTGGCGTCTGTCTGCGTGGGGGGGGTGGCGTCTGTCTGCGTGGGGGGGGTGGCGTCTGTCTGCGTGGGGGGGGTGGCGTCTGTCTGCGTGGGGGGGGTGGCGTCTGTCTGCGTGGGGGGGGTGGCGTCTGTCTGCGTGGGGGGGGGTGGCGTCTGTCTGCGTGGGGGGGGTGGCGTCTGTCTGCGTGGGGGGGGTGGCGTCTGTCTGCGTGGGGGGGCGTCTGTCTGCGTGGGGGGGCGTCTGTCTGCGTGGGGGGGCGTCTGTCTGCGTGGGGGGGCGTCTGTCTGCGTGGGGGGGCGTCTGTCTGCGTGGGGGGGCGTCTGTCTGCGTGGGGGGGCGTCTGTCTGCGTGGGGGGGCGTCTGTCTGCGTGGGGGGGCGTCTGTCTGCGTGGGGGGCGTCTGTCTGCGTGAGTGTGAGTGTTTCTGTCTGTGTGTGGTGTGTGTGTATGTGTGAGGGTCTGTCTGTGTGGTGTGTGTCTGTGGGTTTGTGTGCGTGTGTGTGGGGGGGGTCTGGCAGTGTGGTGTGTGTCTGTGAGTTTGTGTGTGTGTTGCTGTCTGTGTGTGTGGCGAGTGTGTCTGTCTGTGTGGTGTGTGTGTGTGTGAGTGACTGTGAGTTTGTGTGTGTGTGTGTTTCTGTCTGTGTGTGTGTGGTGTGTGTGAGTTTGTGTGTGTGTGTTTCGGTCTGTGTGTGTGTGGTGTGTGTGAGTTTGTGTGTGTGTGTTTCGGTCTGTGTGTGTGTGGTGTGTGTGAGTTTGTGTGTGTTTCTGTCTGTGTGTGGTGTGTGTGTCTGTCTGAGTTTGTGTGTGTTTCTGTCTGTGTGTGGTGTGTGTGTGCGTCTGTCTGCGAGTTTGTGTGTGTGTGTTTCTGTCTGTGTGGTGTGTGTCTGTCTGTGAGTGTGTGAGTGTCTCTCTCTGTGTAAACACAGAAAATACAGCACAGAACAGGCCCTTCGGCCCACGATGTTGTGCCGAACTTTTGTCCTAGATTAAGAACAAATTACTCTGCACCCCATCATTCTACCGTAATCCATGTACCTATCCAATAGCCGCTTGAAGGTCCCTAATGTTTCCCACTCAACTACTTCCACAGGCAGATCCAACAGGAATAAGGGAGAGAATATTAGAGAAAGCAGAGAAAGGTCTAGCCAGGTTGGGGGCAGAGGGCCTGGATATACAATTGAATAGGACAAGAGTGTTAGGGACACACACTAAGACATTCAACATTAATGGGGCAGCACGGTAGCATTGTGGATAGCACAATTGCTTCACAGCTCCAGGGTCCCAGGTTCGATTCCGGCTTGGGTCACTGTCTGTGCGGAGTCTGCACATCCTCCCAGTGTCTGCGTGGGTTTCCTCCGGGTGCTCCGGTTTCCTCCCACAGTCCAAAGATGTGCAGGTTAGGTGGATTGGCCGTGATAAATTGCCCTTAGTGTCCAAAATTGCCCCTAGTTTTGGGGTGTGGTTGCTGGGTTATGGGGATAGGGTGGAGGTGTTGACCTTGGGTAGGGTGTTCTTTCCAAGAGCCGGTGCAGACTCGATGGGCCAAATGGCCTCCTTCTGCACTGTAAATTCTATATTAATCTATGTATTCCATGCCCCCACTACTCTCTGGGTTAAGAACCTACCTCTGAAATCACCCCTATATCTTCCACCATTCACCTTAAATTTATGTCCCCTTGTAATGGTTTGTTCCACCCGAGGAAAAACTCTCTGACTGTCTACTCTGTCTATTCCCCTGATCATCTTATAAACCTCTATCAAGTCGCCCCTCATCCTTCTCCGTTCTAATGAGAAAAGGCCTCGCACCCTCAACCTTTCCTCGTAAGACCTACTCTCCATTCCAGGCAACATCCTGGTAAAACTCCTTTGCATCTTTTCCAAAGCTTCCACATCCTTCCTAAAATGAGGCGACCAGAACTGTACACAGTACTCCAAATGTGGCCTTACCAAAGTTTTGTACAGCTGCATCATCACCTCGCGGCTCTTAAATTCAATGCCTCTGTTAAGGAACGCGAGCACACCATAGGCCTTCTTCACAGCTCTATCCACTTGAGTGGCAACTTTCAAAGATGTATGAACATTGCCAAGAACTCTACCGTTAACCCTGTATTCCGCATTCATATTTGTCCTTCCAAAATGGACAACCTCACACTTTTCAGGGTTAAACTCCATCTGCCACTTCTCAGCCCAGCTCTGCATCCTATCTGTCTCTTTGCAGCCGACAACAGCCCTCCTTACTATCCACAACTCCACCAATCTTCGTATCATAGAACATAGAACATAGAAAATACAGCACAGAACAGGCCCTTCGGCCCACGATGTTGTGCCGAACCTTTGTCCTAGATTAATCATAGATTATCATTGAATTTACAGTGCAGAAGGAGGCCATTCGGCCCTTTGAGTCTGCACATTTACTGACCCACCCTTCAACTCCCTCATCCAAGTCAATAATGAAAATCACAAACAGCAGAGGACCCAGAACTGATCCCTGCGGTACTCCACTGTGTGTGTGCGCAAGTTTGTTTGTGTGTGTGTGTGTGTGTGTGCAGGTTTGTGTGTGTGCATGTGCAAGTTTGTGTGTGTGTGTGTGTGTGTGCAGGTTTGTGTGTGTGCATGTGCAAGTTTGTGTGCGCACGCGTGCGCACGCGTGTTTGTGTGTGCGCGAGTCTGTGTGCGTGGGCACGCGCAAGTTTGTGTGCGCGCGCGTGTTTGTGCGTGTGTGCAAGTTTGTGTGTGCGTGCGTGAGTTTGTGTGCGCGTACTGGCACTGGCTGCCTTGGCCTGCAGCTTGTATTGGGACTGGTGGCTCCTGCCTTGCTCTCGTTCACCAGTGCTTCCTGCAGCACTTGGCTATTTCCCGAGCCCCTGCAGTGCAATAAAAGACCGCTTTACATTCGCCTCCTGGGACACAGGTGGAGGAGATAACGGGGACGAGCGACAAAAAACTTGGTCGAAGAGGTTGGTTTTAAGGAGCGTCTTACGGGACAGGACAGGAGAGAGAGCGCGAGAGAGAGAGATGCAGATTGGGGAGGGGGGGTGGGCAACAGTGTTTAGGGAGGGAATTCCAGAGCTGATGCCCCCAGGCAGCTGAAGGCACGGCTGCCAATGGTGGAGCGATGGGAATCAGTGGATGCTCGAGAGGCCGGAATTGGAGCAGCGCAGAGATCTCGGAGGGTTGCAGGAAGTTACAGAGATGGGGAGGGTGGTAGGCGCTCGAGGAGGTTACAGAGATAGGGAGGGTTGTAGGGGCTGGAGGAGGTTACAGAGATAGGGAGGGTTGTAGGGGCTGGAGGAGGTTACAGAGATAGGGAGGGTTGTTGGGGCTGGAGGAGGTTACAGAGATAGGGAGTGTTGTAGGGGCTGGAGGAGGTTACAGAGATGGGGAGGGTTGTAGGGGCTGGAGGAGGTTACAGAGATAGGGAGGGTTGTCGGGGCTGGAGGATGTTACAGAGATAGGGAGGGTTGTAGGGGCTGGAGGAGGTTACAGAGATAGGGAGGGTTGTTGGGGCTGGAGGAGGTTACAGAGATAGGGAGTGTTGTAGGGGCTGGAGGTGGTTACAGAGATAGGGAGGGTGTAGGGGCTGGAGGAGGTTACAGAGATGGGGAGGGTTGTAGGGGCTGGAGGAGGTTACAGAGATAGGGAGGGTGTAGGGGCTGGAGGAGGTTACAGAGATAGGGAGGGTTGTAGGGGCTGGAGGAGGTTACAGAGATAGGGAGGGTTGTAGGGGCTGGAGGAGGTTACAGAGATAGGGAGGGTTGTAGGGGCTGGAGGAGGTTACAGAGATAGGGAGGGTTGTTGGGGCTGGAGGAGGTTACTGAGATAGGGAGTGTTGTAGGGGCTGGAGGAGGTTACAGAGATGGGGAGGGTTGTAGGGGCTGGAGGAGGTTACAGAGATAGGGAGGGTTGTCGGGGCTGGAGGTGGTTACAGAGATAGGGAGGGTGTAGGGGCTGGAGGAGGTTACAGAGATGGGGAGGGTTGTAGGGGCTGGAGGAGGTTACAGAGATAGGGAGGGTTGTTAGGGCTGGAGGAGGTTACAGAGATAGGGAGGGTTGTCGGGGCTGGAGGAGGTTACAGAGATAGGGAGGGTTGTAGGGGCTGGAGGAGGTTACAGAGATAGGGAGGGTTGTAGGGGCTGGAGGAGGTTACAGAGATAGGGAGGGTTGTCGGGGCTGGAGGTGGTTACAGAGATAGGGAGGGTGTAGGGGCTGGAGGTGGTTACAGAGATAGGGAGGGTTGTCGGGGCTGGAGGAGGTTACAGAGATAGGGAGGGTTGTCGGGGCTGGAGGAGGTTACAGAGATAGGGAGGGTTGTAGGGGCTGGAGGAGGTTACAGAGATAGGGAGGGTGGTAGGGGCTGGAGGAGGTTACAGAGATAGGGAGGGTTGTAGGGGCTGGAGGAGGTTACAGAGATAGGGAGGGTTGTCGGGGCTGGAGGAGGTTACAGAGATAGGGAGGGTTGTAGGGGCTGGAGGAGGTTACAGAGATAGGGAGGGTGGTAGGGGCTGGAGGAGGTTACAGAGATAGGGAGGGTGTAGGGGCTGGAGGAGGTTACAGAGATAGGGAGGGTTGTCGGGGCTGGAGGAGGTTACAGAGATAGGGAGGGTTGTAGGGGCTGGAGGAGGTTACAGAGATAGGGAGGGTTGTAGGGGCTGGAGGAGGTTACAGAGATAGGGAGGGTTGTCGGGGTTGGAGGAGGTTACAGAGATAGGGAGGGTTGTAGGAGCTGGAGGAGGTTACAGAGATAGGGAGGGTTGTAGGGGCTGGAGGAGGTTACAGAGATAGGGAGGGTTGTCGGGGTTGGAGGAGGTTACAGAGATAGGGAGGGTTGTAGGAGCTGGAGGAGGTTACAGAGATAGGGAGGGTTGTAGGGGCTGGAGGAGGTTACAGAGATAGGGAGGGTGGTAGGCGCTCGAGGAGGTTACAGAGATAGGGAGGGTTGTTAGGGCTGGAGGAGGTTACAGAGATAGGGAGGGTTGTCGGGGCTGGAGGAGGTTACAGAGATAGGGAGGGTTGTCGGGGCTGGAGGAGGTTACAGAGATAGGGAGGGTTGTAGGGGCTGGAGGAGGTTACAGAGATAGGGAGGGTTGTCGGGGCTGGAGGAGGTTACAGAGATAGGGAGGGTTGTAGGGGCTGGAGGAGGTTACAGAGATAGGGAGGGTTGTAGGGGCTGGAGGCGGTTACAGAGATAGGGACGGTTGTCGGGGCTGGAGGAGGTTACAGAGATAGGGAGGGTTGTCGGGGCTGGAGGAGGTTACAGAGATAGGGAGGGTTGTAGGGGCTGGAGGAGGTTACAGAGATAGGGAGGGTTGTAGGGACTGGAGGAGGTTACAGAGATAGGGAGGGTTGTAGGGGCTGGAGGAGGTTACAGAGATAGGGAGGGTTGTCGGGGCTGGAGGAGGTTACAGAGATAGGGAGGGTTGTAGGGACTGGGGGAGGTTACAGATATAGGGAGGGAAATAGGGGCTGGAGGAGGTTACAGAAGAGAAAATGAGGGATCTAAAAACTAGGTGAATTTTGACACGGAGGCACTAGAACCGGTTTGTGAAGCTCCAAGATGCAGTTCAGGGCCAGGGGAATACTGGTTACTCCCGAGTCAGAGGGGCGGGGTGGGTTCTGTCTGAACCACAAATAACCCACCCGGCGACTAACTTCAAAGATCAGAACGTCAGGAATGCGGCACAGCAAACTCCCGTGTGTTTCCAGACACAAGGATTTTCTTAACGAAAATAACAGGGTCGGAATTCGACAGGAGTGGCGGGCAGTGGGTGCTTTTCCAAATTCAAACCCGGGCAACGCGTCAGCCTTGGTGGCAGACCAGACCAATGCCGAGGGGGCGCCGCGCAGGGCCAGGGCCGAGGGGGCGCCGCGCAGGGCCAGGGCCGAGGGGGCGCCGCGCAGGGCCAGGGCCGAGGGGGCGCCGCGCAGGGCCAGGGCCGAGGGGGCGCCGCGCAGGGCCAGGGCCGAGGGGGCGCCGCGCAGGGCCAGGGCCGAGGGGGCGCCGCGCAGGGCCAGGGCCGAGGGGGCGCCGCGCAGGGCCAGGGCCGAGGGGGCGCCGCGCAGGGCCAGGGCCGAGGGGGCGCCGCGCAGGGCCAGGGCCGAGGGGGCGCCGCGCAGGGCCAGGGCCGAGGGGGCGCCGCGCAGGGCCAGGGCCGAGGGGGCGCCGCGCAGGGCCAGGGCCGAGGGGGCGCCGCGCAGGGCCAGGGCCGAGGGGGCGCCGCGCAGGGCCAGGGCCGAGGGGGCGCCGCCGTCCTCAGTACAGACTCTCCGATAGTGAGGGAGCGCCGCACCACTAACCCTCCGTCCGACAGTGCGGCGCACCCTCAGCACTGACCCTCCGACAGTGCGGCGCGCCCTCAGCACTGACCCTCCGACAGTGCGGCGCTCCCTCAGCACTGACCCTCCGACAGTGCGGCGCTCCCTCAGCACTGACCCTCCGACCGTGCGGCGCTCCCTCAGCACTGACCCTCCGACAGTGCGGTGCTCCCTCAGCACTGACCCTCCGACAGTGCGGCGCTCCCTCAGCACTGACCCTCCGACAGTGCGGCGCTCCCTCAGCACTGACCCTCCGACAGCGCGGCGCTCCCTCAGCACTGACTCCCCGACTGTGCGGCTCCCTCAATACTGACCCTCCGACAGTGCGGCACTCCCTCAGCACTGACCCTCCGACAGTGCGGTGCTCCCCCAGCACTGACCCTCCGACAGTGTGATGCTCCCTCAGCACTGACTCCCCGACAGTGCGGTGCTCCCTCAGCACTGACCCTCCGACAGTGCGGTGCTCCCTCAGCACTGACCCTCCGACAGTGCGGTGCTCCCTCAGCACTGACTCCCCGACAGTGCGGTGCTCCCTCAGCACTGACAAAGTGGGAGTTGACGAGTCCCACAATTTTAATTACCGCATCAAGAATCCAATCGGATAATAATCCAGCGGAACAGGCCATTCATTCCGCCATGGTCTCTTTGAAAGAGTGAAATTTAGTCCACACAACCAACACTGCCGCCTCCCCAACACCCTCCCCCACCGCATTGACACTCAAACTACCCACCCAACTCCCACCGCCCCCCCGTTTCCAGTCACATGGATGGAAACAAGTTTGGAAACCACTTCTCACACCCAATGTTCCAGCTTCCCACACCCCTCGTGGGAAAAGCATAGTCTACCCGCCGCTGCCTTCCTTTTTCAACGGTTTGAAATCGCCGGCCCACCCAGTCTAAATCCTCGCTCCCACCCCTCCCTATTCCTTTATCCCGCGAACCCTCCCTTCGTCTCACGTCTTTACCTGCTCCCAGGAGAGCAATCCGAAGCATTCGCAACACCTCTCCCGGGTACCAGGACGGGTGGGGAGAGATGGGGGACAATGCAGACCTTGGTATATACTCCCAATGCGATCCATTCTTTCACCCCCCTCACTTCCTGTTCCCCCATTTAGAGACGCAAGCAATCCGGAATCCGTTTCAACCGTTCCATCAAACTGCCCAGATGCCGTCACACAGGATATCCATATATTGGCAGCAAGGAAGATTATTGAAATGGACAGAGATGGAGAAATAGAGAGATTATGGTGCAGAGGGATCTGGGCGTCCTTGCGCACAAATCATAATCGGTCATCATGCAGTTAAAGGGAGTGTTTGGGAAGGGAAGTGTTTATCAAGCCGGGGGGGGGGGGGGGGGGGGGTGCAGTATAAAAGTCAGGAAGTTTCGCTCCCACAGTACAAGGCGTTGGCGTTTCCGCACCTGGAGTACTGCGCACAGTTTCGGCCTCCTTACCCTTACTTCAGGGAAATCCAAACACTCGTATTGGAGGCCATTCAGATAAAGTTCACGCTGGGCATGAAGAGGGTTTTCCTGATGAGGAACGGATTGAGGAGGTCGGGACCCTGTACCCATCGGAGTTTAGAAGGAGAGGTGATCTTATTGAAACATATCAGATTCTGAGAGGGGGGGGGCGTTGCTGAGAGGCTGTCCCCCCCCCTCCCCCCCAAGGGGCGGGGGGGGAGCGTGGAATCTGGAACTGGGCAGGGGGGGCAAGTTTAGAATAAGGGGGGGGCAAGGGTTGGAATTTTGTAGAATGGTGTAGCAGGAAGAGAGGGGCTCAATGGCCTCATGATGATGCCCATTGGCACGCCCCCTCCATTGTTGTCGCCTGGCAACGTTGAGGCTGCCCAATGGGGAGGGTATTGGCCGAGACCAACGGGCGTCGAGCATCCGTCCCCGCGCCCCACGTGGGCCATTGTGCGGGGGCGGCGCCAATCGGCGTCCAGCCGCCGCCCCCGCCCCCTCCGCGGGCCGCAGCGGTCGCCGGCGGCAACTGCGCGAGCCAATGGGTGAGGCGCGGGGAGACGGGTGGCCGCTGATTGGCCGGCACGGGCCCCGCCCCCCTCCCCGCCCGGGCCAATGGGAAAGCGCGCACCCACCTCCTTCAGGCGCTCCAGCTCGCGCGCCGCCGCTTCGTGCTCCGTCTCCAGTTGGGCGAAGCGCTGCTTGAGGCGCTGCTGCTCCTCCAGCACGGCCAGGCCGTACTGCGCCGCCTGCACCTTCTGCTCGCTCGTCTCCGCCAGCTCGGCGCTCAGCCGCTCCACCTCGGCCCGCAGGCCCTCCAGCTCCGCCGAGTCCGCCGCCATGCCTTCAACTTTTCGAAAACATAAAAGAAATAAAAAAAAACATAAACGCTGGGTTGGGGCGGGGGTGGGGGGGAGGCTCCGCGTTCACATCTCGATCGTCCGCCGGGGGGTTTTTCTCCGATTGAGCCGATTTTTATTCCCCTTTAAAGTGCCCGCTCGCGCCGAGCGGCCGTTTTTATTCAAATTAACCTGGCGCGCGCGCCCTTCCCTTTTAGCCTCCAGACGCCGCTGACGTCACCCGATGGGCACGGCCCCGTCCAGTTCTGTCCCCGCCCTCTCCCTCCGCGCCCTTGTCCGATTGGGCGTTCGGCACAGCGGTGGGCGGGGCTTCGGGGGTGGGTGGGCGGTATTACCGAGATGGGTGGGAGAGAGGGGGCGGGCCTTTCGGAAAATGGGCGGAGTTATAGACGTGAGGGCGCGCATTCGTGTCTTGTGGGCAGTCGCGCGGGGTGGTGGGCGGGTCACGCGGGAGATGGCGGGCTCTACCTTTGGGTCCCAGGAGGAGTCTGCTCATGCGCGATGTCAGCCAGCGGTCGTCCCGGGCGGTTGTCGGGGGCGGGGCCTAGGTAGGCGGGTTGCTGAGGAGGCGCGGCCGGGGAGGCGGAGTCTGCGCCGACGTGGAGCGCCGCGTTCGTGGTGGGTGGCGGTGAGGGAGACGGCGCCTGCGTGGAGCGGAGGGGGCGGGGACGCGCGTGTGCTCGGCCGTTATTTCTTTGGCGGGGCGGTTGCGGGGTGAGGGGGAGACGGCGCCTGCGTCGGGCCGGACCCGCCCCCTAGCCCTGTTTCAACCAATAGCCGCTGCCCCAGGAACAATCGCAGCCCTCTGATTGGTTGATGGGGACGTCAGTCATCGGATGTCTGTCGCGGCAAGTGGACCAGCCTTCCCGTCAGGCCCCGCGCTCACCCCTCCCTATTGTCTGCACGGGGGCCTTTCACCCGCGCGCTGCCCGCCGGGATAGCAGCGCCTCCATTGCTGACCCTCCTGGAGGAGCGGAGAACTGCAGTTTGGTCCGCTGGCACCACCCCGCCTTCTCCCCCACCTCTCTCCAGGCAGCCAGCCCCTGGCACCCCAGCATCACACCTACTGTCCAACAATGTGCTGGTTGGGGGGGTTGGGCGAGCGTGCGGTCAATTCCAGCCCCTCAGGCCCCGGAGACACATGAATTCACCAATAATTCTCATAAAAACACCCAAAATCGTTGCCCCTCCCTGTCCAATAATCAGTCACCAGGTTTGTAAATGTAAACACAATTACTGCTTATTTATAACAAGAGCTATAATGAAATATGCAGCAGAACCAGTGGTTAACTGGTAACTAATTCCCCCCTTTAATTTGTTCCCCACACTCTACACGCACATACACACAAGACAGTTTAGTTTTTTGGCTGGTAGGGGAGCTGAGAAGCAGTTTCAGAAGAGATTCGGCATTACCCTGACAGTGTCAGGTCTCTCTCTTCAAGCAATGTCAAAAGATCTCTATCCAATATTTGGCAAGTAATCCTGTGTTTGCTACCTCTCGTGAAAAGTGGATTGTGACCCAAGATGGGTTTTGCATGATTGGAGATTGAAAACAAAGATAACAGTTACGAGTTGACAGGTTTCGTTTTATTGTTAAGCATTGTTGAACTGGTAATTGTAAACTATTTCCTGTACAATGTTAAAGTTAGTAATCCTGTGTTAGCAATAAAGTTTGTTTTAATAAACCACATCACTATTTCTTCAAGAAATCACTCCTGGAGATAGGAATCCTTTCCTCAAAGTCTTACAAAATTAAAATAAAACATTGGGGTCTCTGTCGAATATCCTAGTCACCCCTGGTGACTGGTCCGCGATCGTAATATTTAAGATATTAACAGGACAAGACAGGCTTGATAAAGATAAACTGTTTACAGTGGATGAAGATTCTAAAGCTCCAGACATAGTCTAAAAATTAGGGCTAGATTAAACTAGTAAATTCATAGTAGATTCATAATAAAATAACAGATTCTCCCATGTTCAAACACAAATTAAACTTGACCCTTGAAGCGAGTTTCTTGATGTTGCATCATGGAGCTATTTGATTAGTTCATTAACCCTCGGTCTTAGGACTGTGCAAGGATGGCCAAACATTTTTTTTAATACATTTAGAGTACCCAATTCTTTTTTTCCCAATTAAGGGGCAATTGAAATGAAAAATGAAATGAAAACCGCTTATTGTCACAAGTAGGCTTCAAAAGAAGTTACTGTGAAAAGCCCCTAGTCGCCACATTCCGGCACCTGTTCGGGGAGGCTGGTACAGGAATTGAACCGTGCTGCTGGCCTGCCTTGGTCTGCTTTAAAAGCCAGCGATTTAGCCCAGTGTGCTAAACCTGCCCCCAAAACTACATGAAATGAAAATCGCTTATTGTCACAAGTAGGCTTCAATGAAGTTACTGTGAAAAGCCCCTAGTCGCCACATTCTGGCGCCTGTTCAGGGAGGCTGGTACGGGAATTGAACCGTGCTTTAGCGTGGCCAATCCACCTACCCTGCACATCTTCGGAATGTAGGAAGGACAGCACGGTGGCGCAGTGGGTTAGCCCTGCTGCCTCACGGCGCCGAGGTCCCAGGTTCGATCCCGGATCTGGGTCACTGTCCATGTGGAGTTTGCACATTCTCCCCGTGTTTGCGTGGGTTTCACCCCCACAACCCAAAGGATGTGCAGGCTAGGTGGATTGGCCACGCTAAATCGTCCCGTAATTGGAAATTGAATTGGCTACTCTAAATTTATAGAAAAAATAAAAAATTGTTCGGCTGTGGGGGTGAGACCCACGCAGACACGGGGAGAATGTGCAAACTCCACACAGACAGTGACCCGGGGCCGAGATCGAACCTGGGACCTCGGAGCCTTGAGGCAGCAGTGCTAACCACTGTGCCACCCTAGGATGACCAACTGTGACTCCATAATCAGTCACACAAGTGCTCATCAAACTTATTAATGATGATTGATCAAGATTTTAATCAAATTTATTGCCTTGCCAAAGATCTCGAGCATATTTATAGTATGGAGTCTTCAATTGAATTTTTAAATAATTCCTTTACGGGTTGTGGGCATCACTGGTTAGACCAGCATTTATTGCCCATCCCTAGTTGCCCTTCAGAAGGTGGTGGTGAGTTCTTGAACCGCTGCAGTCCTTGTGGTGTAGGTACACCCACAGTGCTGTTAGGGAGGGAGTTCCAGGATTTTGCCTCAGCGACAGTGAAGTAGCAGCGATATATTTCCAAGTCAGGGTGGTGAGGGGCTGGGAGGGGAGCCTCCAGGTGGTGGGGTTCCCAGGTATCTGCTGCTCTTGTCCTTCTAGATGGTAGGGATCGTGGGTTTGGAAAGTGTTGGTGAAGGAACCTTGGTGAGTTACTGCAGTGCATCTTGTAGATGGTACAATGGCTGCCACTGTTCATTGGGGGTGGAGTTTTTAAAAATAAATTTAGAGTACCCAATTATTTTTATTTTTATTCCAATTAAGGGGCAATCTAGCATGGCCAATCCACCTACCCTGCACATCTTTGGGTTGTGGGGGTGAGACCCACGCAGACACGGGGAGAATGTGCAAACTCCACACGGACAGTGACCCAGGGCCGGGATTCGAACCCGGGTCTTCAGCGCCATAGTCCCAGGGCTAACCACTGCGCCACGTGCCGCCCCGGTGGTGGAGGATTTGAATGTTTGTGGAGGGGGGTTAATCAAGTGGGCTGCTTTGTCCTGGATGGTGTCGAGCTTCTCGTGTGTTGGAGCCGCGCTCATCCAGGCGAGTGGGAGAGTCCATCACACTCCTGACTTGTGCCTTGTAGATGGTGGACAGGTTATGGGAGTCACTAATTGAAGTCCATTCTCAATTAAAATTGCACGTTCTCTCTTTCGTCCCGTTTGTACGAACGGGATATGGCGCTCGACTCATCGATTGACAGTTCCAATGCGCCACAGCAAAAAGCCGCACCGACCTCCTCAGAAGACAAACACGGGACACAGCCGACGGAGTACCCTTCGTCGTCCAGTACTTCCCCGGAGCAGAGAAACTACGACATCTTCTTTGCAGCCTTCAACATGTCATCGATGAAGACGAACACCTTGCCAAGGTCATCCCCACACCCCCACTACTTGCCTTCAAAGTAGGCAACCTCAAACAAACCATTGTTTGCAGCAAACTACCCAGCCTTCAGAACAGTGACCACGACGCCACACTACCCTGCCATGGCAATCTCTGCAAGACGTGCCAGATCATCGACATGGATACCACCATTACACATGAGAACACCACCCACCAGGTACGCGGTACATACTCGTGCGACTCGGCCAACGTTGTCTACCTCATACGCTGCAGGAAAGGATGTCCCGAAGCGTGGTACATTGGCGAGACCATGCAGACGCTGCGACAACGAATGAATGGACATCGCACGACAATCGTCAGGCAGGAATGTTCCCTTCCAGTCGGGGAACACTTCAGCAGTCAAGGGCATTCAGCCTCTGATCTCCGGGTAAGCGTTCTCCAAGGCAGCCTTCAGGACCCGCGACAACGCAGAATCGCCGAACAGAAACTTATAGCCAAGTTCCGCACACGTGAGTACGGACTCAACCGGGATCTGGGATTCATGTCGCATTACATTCACCCCCCACCATCTGGCCTGGGCTTGCAAAATCCTACCAACTGTCCTGGCTTGAGACAATTCACACCTCTTTAACCTGGGGTTACCCCATCTCTGGATCTGTAAAGACTTAATTAACTGCAAATGCTCGCATTCTAAGCATTGTCTTACATATATATATGCTTCCCACCTCTCCATTCACCTGAGGAAGGAGCAGTGCTCCGAAAGCTAGTGATTTGAAACAAACCTGTTGGACTTTAACCCGGTGTAAGACTTCTTACTGTGCTTCAAATATGACTTCGACATTCTTAGTTGAGAGCATCCAATCAGAAATGTTTTAAATTTAAAATGAATGAATACCTCATTTCCTGTACTTAGAATCTAACTGTTGCTGATATATAGAATTTACAGTGCAGAAGGAGGCCATTCGGCCCATCGAGTCTGCACCGACCCTTGGTAAGAGCACCCTACTTAAGCCCACACCTCCACCCTATCCCCGCAACCCAGGAACCCTACTTAACCCTTTTGGACACGAAGGGGCAATTTAGCATGGCCAATCCAACTAACCGGCACATCTTTGGACAGTGGGAGGAAACCGGAGCACCCGGAGGAAACCCACGCACACACGGGGAGGATGTGCAGACTCTGCACAGACAGTGACCCAGCAGGGAATCGAACCTGGGACCCTGGAGCTGTGAGGCAGCCGTGCTAACCACTGTGCCATCCTAGCACAGATACACTTGGCACAGAGCAATATTTTAATCACCAGGTCTTTTTTTCTTAAAAGAGAGTGTCTGCAAAGAACATTTATTGAGCTTGTCGAATAGACAACAGGCGAACCAAATCTGGCTTTTGAGGTCAATCTCAGGATGGGCCTCAAAAGCGATCAAAGTTTCTCAACACACTTTGCCAGTTTCAGTTCACAACCTTGGTGAACTCCATGTACTTATCCAAATGTACAAATGCTATCATGAACAACAGATCATGAAGTGATTTCATTTCAAAGATGTGCTTCGGGTGGATTTGTCTTCAAGTGCTCTGATTTTAACTGAAACAGAGGGAAATAAGTTACAGAGTCGCACAACACGATTCCTTTTCGGCAGCCTAACCCACTGCAGAATCTCGGGTGGGATTCTCCGCTACCCGGCGGGGCAGGCCGTATCGGCGCCAAGGAGTGGCGTGAACCACTCTGGCATCGGGCAGCCCGGAAGGTGCTGAATCCGCCGCACCTTCAGGGGTTAGGCCGGCGCCAGCGGGGTGGGCACCAGCGCTGAAGGGCCTCCGCCGGACGGCGCGAGTTGGCGCTAGCGCGGGAGTGCCAGCGTGTACCGGCATCATCCCAGCGCATTCCCAGTTCTCCGCGCAGGCCATGGCGGACAGTTACAGTGGCCGGCGCGGAGGGATAGAGTGCCCCCATGGCACAGGCCCGCCCACAGATCGGTGGGCCCCGATCGCGGGCCAGGCCACCGTGGGGGCCCGGAGGGGCCAGATCCCCCCCCCCCCCCCCCCCCGAGGACTCCGCAGGAGTGAAAGAGGCCGACGTCTTGGCCTTTGCCTCCCTTGTAGCCTGGAGACGGATTTTATTAATGTGGAGGGACTCGAAGCCCCCGAGTGTGGAGACTTGGGTTAACAACATGGCTGGGTTTCTCAGCCTCGGGAAAATAAGGTTTGCCTTAAGAGGGTCAATGTTGGGGTTCTCTCGGAGGTGGCGGCCGTTCGTCGACTTTCCCGGGGAAAATTAAAATGTCGGCAGAAGCAGCACTCTGCGGGGGCGGGGGGATAGGCGTTAGATGTTTGAGGTGTGTGAAGGTTGGGTCGGGTGGGGAAATGTTTATTTTACCATGTCAACGTCATTGTTTTTGTTCTTGTTATAAAAATTTTGCAAATACCCAAATAAAAATATTTTTTGTATAAAGTGCATCAAGATAGACAAATCCCCGGGACCTGATGAAATGTATCCCAGGATGTTGTGGGAGGTCAGGGAGGACATTGCCGGCCCCCTGGCTGAGGTATTTGAATCATCGACAGCCACAGGAGAGGTGCCTGAAGTTTGGAGAGTTGTAAATGTTGCGTCCTTGTTTAAGAAGGGCTGTAGGGATAAGCTTGGGAACTACAGACCGGCGAGCCTTACTTCTGTAGTGTGTAAGTTGTTAGACGGTATTCTGAGGGACAGGACCTACAGGCATTTAGACAGGCAAGGGCTAATTAGGGAAAGTCAGCCTGGCTTTGTAAGGGGAACGTCATGTCTCACGAATTTGATTGAGTTTTTTGAAGGGGTACCAAGAAGGTAGATGAGGGCAGTGCAGTCGACGTAGTCGACATGGACTTTAACAAGGCCTTCGACAAGGTACCGCATGGTAGGTTGTGGCAAAAGGTAAAATCTCACGGAATCCAGGGTGAGGTAGCCAATTGGATACAAAATTGGCTTGGTGACCAAAGCCAAAGGGTGGTTGTGGAGGGTGGCTTTTCAAACTGGAGGCCTGTGACCAGCGATGTGTCTCAGGGATCGGTGCTGGGTCCACTGTTACTTGTTATATATATTAATGATTTGGATGAGAGTGTAGGAGGCATGGTCAGTAAGTTTGCAGGTGGCACCAAGATTGGTGGCATACTGGATAGTGAAGAAGGTTATATAAGATTGCAACAGGATCTTGACCAATTGGGCCAGTGGGCTGACGAATGGCAGATGGAGTTTAATTTGGATAAATGTGAGGTGATGCGTTTTGGTCGATCGAATCAGGGCAGGACCCACTCAGTTAATGGTAGGGAGTTGGGGAGGGTTACAGAACAAAGAGATCTCGGGGTATAGGGTCACAGCTCCTTGAAGGTGGAGTCGCAGGTGGACAGGGCGGTGAGGAAGGTATTCAGCATGCTCGGTTTTATTGGTCAGAGTATTAAATACAGGAGTTGAGACGTCATGTTGAAGTTGTACAAGACATTAGTAAGACCACACATGGAATACTGTGTTCAGTTCTGGTCACCCTATTACAGGAAGGATGTTGTTAAACTCGAAAGAGTGCAGAAGAGATTTACGAGGATGCTACCAGGACTTGATGGTCTGAGCTATAAGGAGAGGCTGGATAGGCTGGGACATTGTTCCCTGGAGCGTAGGAGGCTTAGGGGTGATCTTATCGAGGTCTATAAAATAATGAGGAGCATCGATAAGGTAGATAGTCAACATCTTTTCCCAAAGATGGAGGAGTCTAGAACTAGAGGGCAGAGGTTTAAGGTGAGAGGGGAGAGATACAAAAGAGACCAGAGGGGAAATCTCTTCACACAGAGGGTGGTGAGTGTCTGGAACGAGCTGCCAGAGGCAGTGGTAGAGGCGGGTACAATTTTGTCCTTTAAAAAGCAGTTAGACAGTTACATGGGCAGGGTGGGTATAGAGGGCTAAGCTAGTCCCAGTTGCGGGCAAGTGGGACTAGCTCAGTGATAGAAACTGGGCGGCATGGACAAGCTGGGCCGAAGGGCCTGTCTCCAGCTGTAAACTTCTCTGACTCTAGCGAAGAGGAGTGAGGCCGGCAGAGTGGAACTTGTTGAAATGATACCGGGGGTCAGAAGAATCACGAATAAAGGTGGGCGGAGACTGGACAAGAGGAGAGAGAAATGAGTTGACTGGGACAGGAAAAGGCTGGAATGATTAGTCCACCAAGAAAGTCCTATTCATGGATTTTGGAAAGAGGGCTGTGCAAGGTATGCAGGGGAGGGGTGGCAATGAGGTTGGAGGCTGTGGAGGGAAGAGCTCCAGAGGAGATGAACAAAGAACAATACAGCACAGGAACAGGCCCTTCGGCCCTCCAAGCCTGTACCGGTCATGATATCAACCTTGGCCAAAACCCTCAGCACTTCCTTGTGCCGTATCCCTCTCTACCCATCCATGTTTTTCTCAAGATGCCTTTTGAACGCCGGTAATGTATCTGCTTCCTCAACCTCCCCTGGCAACGCGTTCCAGGCACTCACCACCCTCGGTGTAAAAAACCTGCCTCGCACGTCTCCTCTAAACTTTGCCCCACCGACCTTTAACCTATGCCCCTGGTGACTGACCCCTCCACCTTGGGTAAGAGTGCCTGCCCGTCCACTCTATCCATGCTCCTCATAATCTTGTTGACCTCTATCAGATCACCCATCAACCTCCATCTTTCTAATCAAAACAGACCAAGTCTATTCAGCCTCTCTACAGCGCTAACACCCTCCAGACCAGGCAACATCCTGGTAAATCTCCTCTGCCCACCCGCTCCAAAGCCTCCACATCCTTCTGATAGTGTGGCGACCAGAATTGCGCGCAATATTCCAAGAATGGCCTTACCAAGGTTCTATACAACTGCAGCCTGACTTGCCAGTTTTTATACTTGATGCCCTGTCCAATGAAGGCAAGCATTCCGTAAGCTTTCTTGACTACCTTGTCCACTTGTGTTGCCATTTTCAAAGATCTGTGGACCTGTACGCCCAGATCTCTCTGACTTTCTATATTTCTAAGAGTTTTGCCAATTACGGTATATTTCCCCTCTATGTTAGACCTACCAAAATGCATCACCTCACATTTGCCCGGATTAAACTCCATTTGCCATTTCTCTGCCCAAGTCTCCAACCTATCAATGTCCTGCTGTTTCCTCTGACAATCCTCAACACTATCTGCCACTCCATCAACCTTGGAGTCATCCGGGAACTTACTAATCAGACTGGCTACATTTTCCTCCAAATCGTTTATGTATACTACAAACAACTGAAGCCCCAGCACAGATCCCTGCGGAACACCACTAGTCACAACCTTCCATTCAGAAAAACACCCTTCTACTGCTACCCTTTGCCTTCTGTGACCGAGCCAGTTCTGCATCAATCTTACCACCTCACCTCTGATCCCATGTGACTTCACCTTTTGTACCAGTCTGCCATGAGGCACCTTGTCGAAGACTTTACTGAAGTCCATGTAAACAACATCCACCGCCCTCCCCTCATCAATCACCTTTGTCACCTCCTCAAAAAACTTGATCACATTAATGAGGCACGACCTCCCCTTCACCAAACCATGCTGTCTCTCGCTAGTGAGTCCATTTGTTTCCAAGTGGGTCTAAATCCTGTCCCTGAGAATTCACTCCAATGACTTTCGGGTGCGGCGATGACCAGCTAAGTCGCACGTTTCGGCAGCTCCCGTTGGAACGGACTTTTGGGCTCTCAACGGCAATTTAAACGGCCAAAAACACTGTGCGGTAAACCAGAAGGGAATCCCCCCGGACACGCATGGAAAAGGGAGAGGATAGCGGTCGGATTGCGGAGGATCCTCTGGAGCAGCGGCAAGGAAGGGAAGCTCAAAGCAAGATGGCGTCGGAAGGTGGCCGTTTGTTATGGGGCCCGGAGCAACAAGAGTTCCTGCGGCGCTGTGTGGAAGAGCTGAAGGAGTTGAAGGAGCTGTTGGCCCCGATATTACAGGCGATTGAAGGGCTAAAGGAGGAGCAGAGGACCCAAGAGCTGGAGCTTCGGGTCGTGAAGGCAAAGGCTGCTGAAAACGAAGACGAAATACAGGGCCTGGTGGTGAAGGCAGAAACGCACGAGGCACAGCACAAAAGGTGTGTGGAGAGGTTGGAAGCACTGGAGAATAATTCGAGGAGGAAGAATTTAAGAGTCCTGGGTCTTCCCGAAGGCGCAGAAGGGGCAGACGTCGGGACATATGTGAGCACGATGCTTCACTCGCTAATGGGATCGGAGGCCCCGACGGGCCCTTTGGAGGTGGAGGGAGCCTATCGAGTTCTGGCGCGAAGACCGAAGGCTGGAGAAATACCTCGAGCTATAGTGGTGAGGTTTCTCCGCTACAATGACAGAGAGACGGTCCTCAGATGGGCGAAGAAAACTCGGAGCTGTAGGTGGGAGAACGCGGTGATCCGCGTATACCAGGATTGGAGTGCGGAGGTGGCGAGAAGGAGGGCGAGTTTTAATCGGGCTAAGGCGGTGCTTCACAAAAAGAAGGTCCAGTTTGGAATGTTGCAACCGGCGAGATTGTGGGTCACACACCAAGGGAAGCACCACTACTTTGAGACGGCAGAAGAGGCGTGGACATTCATTGTGGACAAGAAGCTGGAATAGTCTGGCGAGAGAAAGAGCTTTTGGGACAAAGTGGTGGGGTGATTATGTGGGGCGAGGAAGGGGAAGGGGGGGGGGGATGATTTTTCAATTTGTTAATTTTGTGATCCTGTAACTTTTCTCTCTTCCCCATGTTGGAGGGGGGGGAGTAGAATGAGGAACTGTGGGCGCCGGCCATTAGAGGCGGGGCCAAATGGGAAACGCGGGCTTTGTTCCCGCGCTATGGTAATTATGGCGGGAACAGGGACGCAGGAAGGAGGGGGCCTCGCACAGTGGGGGCCGAGGACAAGGGGGGAAGCCGAGGTCAGCCAGAGTTCGCTGACTTCTGGGAGCAACATGGGTGCAACTACGCTAGAGGGGGATCTAGCGGAGTGGGGGGGGCGTTAACTGGGTTGCTGCTGCTAAGGAGAAGGGGGAGCTGTTATGGGATGGGGTGGTCGAGGCGGGAGGGCGCCGTCGGGGGGATATACGGGTACGTGGGAACCGGGTGAGGAGCTGGGTTAAAAAAGGGGATGGCTAGTCGACAAGGGGGGTGGGTAAAGAGCCCCCCAACCCGGCTGATCACGTGGAACATGAGAGGGCTGAATGGGCCGATTAAAAGGGCACGGGTACTCGCACACCTAAAGAAATTAAAGGCAGATGTGGTTATGTTGCAGGAGACGCACCTGAAACTGATAGACCAGGTCAGACTACGTAAAGGATGGGTGGGGCAGGTGTTTCATTCGGGTTTAGATGCGAAGAACAGGGGGGTGGCTATCTTAGTGGGGAAACGGGTACCGTTTGAGGCAAAGACCATAGTGGCGGATAGTGGGGGTAGATACGTGATGGTGAGTGGCAGATTGCAAGGGGAGGCGGTGGTTCTGGTGAACGTATACACCCCGAACTGGGATGATGCAAATTTTATGAGGCGTATGTTGGGACGTATCCCGGACCTGGAGGCGGGAAAGTTGGTAATGGGGGGAGACTTCAATACGGTGCTTGATCCAGGGCTGGACCGGTCGAGGTCCAGGACCGGGAGGAGGCCGGCAGCGGCCAGGGTGCTCAAGGACTTCATGGAGCAGATGGGAGGGGTAGACCCCTGGAGATTTAGTAGGCCTATGAGTTCTCATTTTTCTCCCATGTTCACAAAGTATACTCACAGATAGACTTCTTTGTCTTGGGAAGGGCACTGATTCCGAAGGTGACAGGGACGGAATATACGGCCATAGCCATTTCGGACCACGCTCCACATTGGGTAGACCTGGAGGTAGGAGAGGAAAAAGAACAGCACCCACTCTGGAGGATGGATATGGGCTTATTGGCGGATGAGGGGTATGTCTAAGGGTGAGGGGGTGTATCGAAAGGTACTTGGAGCTTAATGACAATGGAGAGGTTCAGGTGGGAGTGGTCTGGGAGGCGTTGAAGGCGGTGGTCAGAGGGGAGCTGATATCAATAAGGGCACATAAAGGGAAGCAAGAGGGTAAAGAAAGGGAGCAATTGTTGAAAGAACTTTTGAGGGTGGACAGGCAATATGCGGAGGCACCGGAGGAGGGACTGTACAGGGAAAGACAAAGGCTACATGTGGAGTTTGACCTGCTGACCACGGGTAAGGCAGAGGCACAGTGGAGGGGGGCACAGGGTGTACAGTATGAGTGTGGAGAGAAGGCGAGTCGGCTACTGGCCCATCAATTGAGGAAGAGGGGAGCAGCGAGGGAGATAGGTGGGGTGAGAGATGAGGAGGGAAAGATGGAATGGGGAGCGGAGAGAGTGAACAAGGTGTTCAAGGCATTCTATGAGAGGTTTCTAAGGCTCAGCCCCCGGAAGGGAAGGAGGGAATGATGTGTTTCCTGGATCAGCTGGAATTCCCGAAGGTGGAGGAGCAGGAGAGGGCGGGACTGGGAGCACAGATTGAGATGGAGGAGGTGGTAAAAGGGATTGGGAGCATGCAGGCGGGGAAGGCCCCGGGACCGGACAGATTCCCGGTGGAATTTTATAGGAAATATATGGACCTACTGGCCCTGCTTCTGAAGAGAACCTTTAATGAGGCCAGGGAAAGGGGGAAGTTGCCCCCGACTATGTCGGAGGCGACGATATCGCTCCTTTTGAAGAAGGAAAAAGACCCGCTGCAGTGTGGGTCCTACAGGCCCATTTCCCTTTTAAATGTAGATGCTAAGCTCCTGGCCAAGGTGATGGCGACGAGGATAGAGGACTGTGTCCCGGGGGTGGTCCACGAGGATCAAACTGGGTTCGTTAAGGGTAGACAGTTGAACACGAATATACGGAGGCTGCTAGGGGTAATGATGATGCCCCCACCAGAGGGGGAGGCGGAGATAGTGGTGGCGATGGACGCCGAGAAAGCATTCGACAGAGTGGAGTGGGATTATCTGTGGGAGGTGCTGAGGAGATTTGGTTTTGGAGAAGGGTTTATTGGATGGGTACAGCTGCTATATAGGGCCCCGGTGGCAAGTGCGATCACGAACAGGCAGAGGTCTGACTACTTCTGTCTTCATAGAGGGACAAGACAGGGGTGTCCCCTGTCTCCGTTACTGTTTGCATTGGCGATTGAGCTCCTGGCCATAGCACTGAGGGGCTCCAGGAAGTGGAGGGGAGTACTCAGGGGAGGAGAAGAACACCAGGTATCTTTGTATGCAGACGATTTATTGCTGTATGTTGCGGACCCAGTGGAGGGGATGCCTGAGATAATGCAGACACTCAGGGAGTTTGGGGAATTTTCGGGGTACAAATTGAATATGGGGAAGAGTGAGCTGTTTGTGATGCATCCGAGGGAGCAGAGCAGGGGAATAGATGATTTACCGCTGAGGAAGGTAACAAGAGATTTCCGGTACTTAGGGATTCAGATAGCCAGGAGTTGGGGAACCTTACATAGGCTTAATTTAACAAGATTGGTGGAACAGATGGAGGAGGATTTTAAGAGATGGGACATGGTGCCCCTGTCACTGGTGGGTAGGGTGCAGGCGGTCAAAATGGTAGTCCTCCCGAGATTCCTTTTTGTGTTTCAGTGCCTCCCGGTGATGGTCACGAAGGCTTTTTTCAAGAAAATTGAGAAAAGTGTCATGAGTTTTGTGTGGGCCGGGAAGACCCCGAGAGTGAGGAGGGGGTTCTTGCAGCGTAGCAGGGATAGGGGGGGGGGCTGGCTCTACCGAGCCTAAGTGAATACTACTGGGCCGCCAATATCTCAATGGTGTGTAAGTGGATGGGAGAAGGGGAGGGAGCGGCGTGGAAGAGATTGGAGATGGCGTCCTGCAAAGGAACCAGCCTACAAGCACTGGTGACGGCGCCGTTGCCGTTCTCCCCGAAGAAATACACCACAAGTCCAGTGGTGGTGGCAACGCTAAAAATTTGGGGGCAGTGGAGACGACATAGGGGAAGGACGGGAGCCTCGGTGCGGTCCCCGATAAGAAATCATAGGTTTGTCCCGGGGAGAATAGATGGAGGATTTGGAGCATGGCAGAGAGCTGGGGTTGTGCAACTGAGAGATCTGTTCGTAGACGGGACGTTTGCGAGTCTGGGAGCGCTGGCGGAAAAATATGGGTTGCCCCAAGGGAATGCATTTCGGTACATGCAACTGAGGGCTTTTGCGAGGCAACAGGTGAGGGAATTCCCGCAGCTCCCGACGCAGGAGATTCAAGATAGAGTGATCTCAGGGACATGGGTGGGGGATGGTAGGGTGTCGGATATATACAGGGAAATGAGGGACGAGGGGGAGATCATGGTGGATGAGCTGAAGGGAAGAGGAGTTGGGGGAAGAGATTGAGGAGGGGCTGTGGGCTGATGCCCTACGTAGGGTAAACTCGTCGTCCTCGTGCGCCAGGCTAAGCCTGATACAATTCAAGGTTTTGCACAGGGCGCATATGACCGGAGCAAGGCTCAGTAAATTTTTCGGGGTAGAGGATAGGTGTGGGAGATGCTCGAGAAGCCCAGCAAACCACACCCACATGTTTTGGTCATGCCCGGCACTGCAGGGGTTCTGGGTGGGGGTGGCAAAGGTGGTGGGGGTCCGGGTCGAGCCAGGCTGGGGGTTGGCTATATTCGGGGTTGCAGAAGAGCCGGGAGTGCAGGAGGCGAGAGAGGCTGACGTTTTGGCCTTTGCGTCCCTAGTAGCCCGGCGAAGAACATTGCTTATGTGGAAGGAAGCCAAACCCCCGGGCGTGGAGACCTGGATAAATGACATGGCAGGGTTTATAAAACTAGAACGGATAAAGTTCGCACTAAGGGGTTCGGCTCAAGGGTTCACCAGGCGGTGGCAACCGTTCATTGACTACCTCGCAGAACGATAAAGGAAATGGGAAGGTAACAGCAGCAACCCGGGGGGGGGGGGGGGGGAAAGAGGGCTCAGGGGGGTCCTCAGGGGTGTTTTTGTATAGATATTTGTACTTGGTTATGTATATTGGATTGTTAGATTTTATTTCTGGAGAGTTATTATTTTTGTTATGGCAGTTGCCATTTAGTTTATATATTATTTATTTATTTGTTAAAACGGTCACTGTTATTTATATTGTTTTATTGTTGTAAAAAGGAAAACCTCTGTATTGTTTTGTTTGGCCGAAAAATTTGAATAAAATATATTTTTTTAAAAAAGAATTCACTCCAATAATTTACCTACTACCAACGTGAGGCTCACCGGCCTATAGTTTCCTGGATTATCCCTGCTACCTTTCTTAAACAGCGGCACCACATTAGCTATTCTCCAGTCCTCCGGGATCTCACCTGTAGCCAATGTAATGAAAAAAAATGAAATGAAAATCACTTATTGTCACAAGTAGGCTTCAAATGAAGTTACTGTGAAAAGCCCCTAGTCACCACATTCCGGCGCCTGTTGGGGGAGGCTGGTACGGGAATTTAACAGTGCTGCTGGCCTGCCTTGGTCTGCTTTCAATGAGGATACAAATATGTCAGTCAAGGCCCCAGCAATTTCCTCCCTTGCTTTCCTCAGTATTTTCAGCTAAATCCCATCCGGCCCAGGAGACTTATCTATCTTAATATCTTTTAAAACCCAATACCTCCTTTTCGATGTTAACATGACCTAGGCTGTCCACACACCCTACCCAAGAATCATCTTCCACAAAGTCCTTTTCTTTGGTGAACACTGATGCAAAGTACTCATTTAGTACCTCGCCCATTTCCTCTGGCTCCACACATAGATTCCCCCCACCGTCCTTCAGCGGTCCAATCCTTTCCCTGGCCACCCTCTTGCTTTTTACATACGAATCAAAAGCTTTGGGATTCACCTTAATCCTACTTGCCAAGGACTTTTCATGACCCCTCCTAATTTCCTGCTTCAGTACCTTCCTATTTTCTTTATACTCCTCAAGGATTTTGACTATCCCCACCCTTCTAGACCGTGCAAAAGTCTCCATTTTCTTTTTGACAAGGTTCACAATATCCCTCGTTATCCAAGGCTCCCTAAACTTCCCATAATTACCCTTTGATCTCTCAGGAACGTGACTTTCCTGAATCCTAATCAACTGTCGCTTGAAAGACTCCCGCATGTCCGATGTTGATTTATCCTCCAACGGCCGCACTCAATCCAAATTCTTCAATTCACATCTAATGTTATCGTAATTTGCCTTTCCCCAGTTTAGCACCTTAACGCGAGGGCTACCCTCATCCCTATCCAAAGCTCCCTAAAACTTACAGAATTAGGGTCACTCTTCCCAAAATGTTCCCCGACTGAAACCTCAACCACCTGCCCAGGCTCATTCCCCAATACCAGGCCCAGTACTGCCCCTTCCCGAGTTGGACTGTCTACATATTGCATCAAGAAGGCTTCCTGGATATGCCTTACAAACTCTGCCCCACCCAAACCCCTAGCACTGAGACCCAGTCAACATAGGGGAAATTAAGGGCAGCACGGTGGCACAGTGGTTAGCACTGGGCCTACGCCGCTGAGGACCCGGGTTCGAATCCCGGCCCTGGGTCACTGTCCGTGTGGAGTTTGCACATTCTCCCCGTGTCTGCGTGGGTTTCACCCCCACAACCCAAAGATGTGCAGGGTTAGGTGGATTGGCCATGCTAAATTGCCCCTTGGAAAAAAAATAATTGGGTAATCTAAATTTAAAAAATAAAATACAGGGGAAATTAAAATCCCCGACCACAACAATCCTGTTACTTTTGCACCTATCCAAAATCTCTCTACCTATCTGCTCCTCTATCTCTCGCTGGCAGGTGGGGGGCCTGTAATAAATGCCCAACATTGTGATTGCCCCCTTCCTGTTTCTGAGCTCTACCCAGATTGCCTCATTGTATGAGCCCTCCGAGGTGTCCTCCCACAGTACGGCTATAATATTCTCCTTAACCAGAAATGCTACTCCCCCCACCCCTTTTACAACCCCCTCCATCTCTCCTGAAGCATCTACATCCTCCAACGCTCAGCGGCCAATCCTGCCCTTCCTTTAACCATGTTTCTGTGACAGCCACACCGTAATTCCAATTACTAATAAGTGCTCCAAGTTCATCTGCCTTACCCGCTGTACACAAGAACTAGGAGCAGGAGTGGGCCATCTGTCCCATTCGAGCCTGCTCCGCCATTCAATGAGATCCTGGCTGATATTTTGTGGACTTTGTCTATACAAATGTTTCTGGAACCTACCTCTCCATTCACCTGAGGAAGGAGCAGCGCTCCGAAAGCTAGTGATTTGAAACAAACCTGTTGGACTTTAACCTGGTGTTGTAAAACTTCGTACTGTCTTTATTTTGAGGCTATGCCCCCTAAGTTCTGCTTTCACCCGCCAGTGGAAACAACCTCCCTGCATCTATCCTATCTATTCCCTTCATAATTTTATATGTTTCTATAAGATCCCCCCTCATCCTTCTAAATTCCGAGTACAGTCCCAGTCTACTCAATCTCTCCTTGTAATCCAACTCCCTCAGCTCTGGGATTAACCTAGTGAATCTCCTCTGCACACCGTCCAGCACCAGTACGTCCTTTCTCAGGTAAGGAGACCAAAACTGAACACAATACCCCAGGTGTGGGCTCACTCACACCTTATACAGTTGCGGCATAACCTCCCTAGTCTTAAACTCTATCCCTCTAGCAATGAAGGACAAAACTCCATTCACCTTCCTAATCACCTGCTGCACCTGTAAACCAATGTTTTGCACCTCTTGCACTAGCACACCCAGGTCTCTCTGCACAGCAGCATATTTTAATATTTTATCATTTAAATAATAATGTATGGGATGATCTGTCTGGACTGTAAGCAGAGCAATACTTTTCACTGTACCTTGGTATACGAGACAATAAATCTAATCTAAATCTGGCGGATGTTTGGAATTCTCTCCCACAAACTGCAGTTGAAGTCAGACCAGTTGTTAATTTTAAATCGGAGATGGATAGATTTTTGATCAGCAAAGGTATTAAGGGACGTGGGCCTAAGGCAGGTATATGACGTTAGGCCACTGATCAGCTGTTGAATGGCTGCACAAGCTCGAGGGGCTGAATGACGGCGATGAGGAGGACTCTTTTCTCTCAGAGGGTCGAGATTCTCCTGAACTTTCTTCCTCGGAAGGCAGGGGAAGCAGAATCTGCGAATGTTTTTAAGGCAGAGGGATTAACGGGGGGGGGGGGGGGGGGGGGAGGTCATCGGGGGGTTGAGGTGACAATCAGACATGACCTTATGGAGTGGTGAAGGGGACTCGATGGCCTCCTTCTTGTACCCACTGCACAACAGCACACCCGCTTCTTCGCCAGCACCCCCACCCTCACTCTTTCATCCCTATGAAATTCACTCCAGGTTTCCGACTGGTCCACCGATGCCGCTGCAGGCTATCGCCCAGAACAGGAAGACTCCCGGCAATATTTCTTACAGGTGTCACACCTCTTCCCCGGTGGTCCAAGGTTGGCGGTGGAAATTTAGCCTCAATAGAACATTACAGCGCAGTACAGGCCCTTCGGTCCTCGATGTTGCGCTGACCTGTGAAACCAATCGAAAGCCCATCTACACTATTCCCTTATCGTCCATATGTCTATCCAATGACCATTTAAATGCCCTTAATGTTGGTGAGTCCACTACTGTTACAGGCAGGGCATTCCACACCCTTATTACTCTCTGAGCAAAGAACCTACCTCTGACATCTGTCCTATATCTATCTCCCCTCAATTTAAAGCTATGTCCCCTCGTGCTAGCCATCACCGTCCAAGGAAAAAGGCTCTCATTGTCCACCTATCCAATCCTCTGATCATCTTGTATGCCTCTATTCAGTCACCTCTTAACCTTCTTTTCTCTAACGAAAACAGCCTCAAGTCCCTCAGCCTTTCCTCACAAGATCTTCCCTCCATACCAGGCAACATCCTGGTAAATCTCCTCTGCACCCGCTCCAAAGCCTCCACATCCTTCCTATAATGCGGCGACCAGAACTGCACGCAATACTCCAAATGCGGCCGCACCAGAGTTTTGTACAGCTGCAACATGACCTCCTGACTCCGGAACTCAATCCCTCTACCAATAAAAGCTAACACACTGTACGCCTTCTTAACAACCCTCTCAACCTGGGTACAACTTTCAGGGATCTATGTACATGGACACCGAGATCTCTCTGCTCATCCACACTGCCAAGAATCTTACCATTAGCCCAGTACTCTGTCTTCCTGTTATTCCTTCCAAAATGAATCACCTCACACTTTTCTGCATTAAACTCCATTTGCCACTTCTCAGCCCAGCTCTGCAGTTTATCTATGTCCCTCTGTAACCTGCTACTTCCGCTTTATTGTTAAATCGGGAAAGTCGACCTCTCCCGCCGTGCCGACGCTCCCTGGGTGCTGGTCCCCCCCCCCGGGACCAACCCTCTGCTGTACCAGCGCGCCCTGGGCACTGCCCTTCCTCGCGCAGAATCAGTTTCCCGACTTGTCTCCAGCATTCGCTGTTCCCATTGCAGTGTTAACGTAAGCCTACTTGTGACAATAAAGGTTATTTTTATTGATACATTTTGAAGTTCAAGTTAGTTCCGAATTAGAGTGCGGGCTCAGATTGGACCAGCCAAACCCACACAGCTGACGGCTCACCACGACTTGATGCACTAAACCAGCGCCGCTCACAGAACACTCCCGTCTTAACTCGTTTGCAGGCAGGAACAGCGGAGAAACTGGGAGAACCTGCTGCGTGGGCATCTCAGTCGAGCAACACAGGAGCACGTAACCCCACCGCACCCCTTTCAAAAGCCGGCTTCACCTCTGCTGCCCTTTGAAGCCCATTGCAGAGCGAGGCGAGAGCCCTCGCCAGGGTGCGGAGGGTTTTCACAGAAGACAACGCTCAGCAGCTCGACCACCGCTGCCCGGGGAACCATCTCCGCACTCACTGCATGCATTGGGACTGATTGGCAGCTGGCTGCTCAACCCCGCCCGGAGCGCGTCGCCAGCACAGCTTGCTGGTGCAACAAACCCTGCAGTGGGGCTCAAACCCAGAACTTCTGTCTCGCGGAGAGAAATACGGACCGATTTTCCCCTCACACGGCAGCAGGCTAAATTAAGTGAGGGGAGCCGAGGAGTAATTTGTGCTCTTATATTAAAAAAAACAAATACTCCCTGCAACCCACAGGTCTTATGGACCAAGAGCTTAAAACCGGGATTATACTAGATGGTTAGCATGGACACAATGGGATGAATGGCCTCTTTGCATACTGCAATTGCCTATGGTACTCTACAGTTTGGAGGGGGAGGAATTTACCAAATCACTTGCTAGGACAGAACTGAGACACAGAGTGAGAGAGACACAGAGCGAGAGAGAGGCAGACAGAGAGAGAGACAGAGAGAGGGAGTGACGCAGACAGGGAGAGAGAGTGAGGCAGACAGAGAGATAGAGAGAGAGGGAGGGAGCGGCAGACAGAGACAGAGAGTGAGAGAGGCAGCCAGAGAGAGAGAGAAAGAGAGTGAGAGAGGCAGACAGAGAGAGAGAGAGACAGGCAGACAGAGAGAGAGAGTGAGGCAGACACAGAGAGCGAGAGAGGGGCAGACAGAGAGAGAGAGAGAGAGGCAGACAGAGAGAGAGAGGGCAGACACACAGATAGAGCGAGAGGCAGGCAGAGAGAGAGAGAGAGAGGGGCAGACAGAGAGAGAGAGAGAGAGGAGGGCAGATACAGAGAGCGAGAGAGGGGCAGACAGAGAGAGAGAGGCAGAGAGAGAGAGGGGGGGCAGAGAGAGGCAGAGAGAGAGAGAGGGGCAGACAGAGAGAGAGAGAGAGGGGGGCAGACAGAGAGAGAGAGAGAGAGAGAGGGGGGGGCAGACAGAGAGAGAGAGAGGGGCAGACAGAGAGAGAGAGAGAGAGAGGGGCAGACAGAGAGAGAGAGGGGCAGACACAGAGAGAGAGAGAGGGGGGCAGACAGAGAGAGAGAGAGAGAGAGAGGGGCAGACACAGCGAGAGAGGGGCAGACACAGCGAGAGAGGGGCAGACACAGCGAGAGAGGGGCAGACACAGCGAGAGAGGGGCAGACACAGCGAGAGAGAGAGAGGCAGACAGAGAGAGAGAGAGAGAGAGGCAGACAGAGAGAGAGAGAGAGAGAGAGGCAGACACAGACAGAGAGAGAGGGGCCGACATGTCATGATATTCATACACACACATCATGATTAATAGACCAACAGACCAATTAGCACACATAACACGACAGCCAATCACAGACAAGGACAGACACAGTATAAGACAAGAAACACGACACCTCCTGGCCAGTCCATCTGGAGACAAGGACAAGGACAGGACCCGATTAACAAGACACTCAGGTAGTCACCACGTGCAGAGTATCAAGACAGATCTGTAAATAGCATGTTAGAATAAAACAGCGTTGTACCAATCGCAACCGTGTTGGCTCATCTGTTCATCAGAGCACCCAACACCACATGATACCAGGAGTGAATCGATACCTACCGGCAAATCTGCCATCCTGAGCCATGGACACCCTCAACAAACCGCAGCCGCAGCAAGTCGCTGGGAACCTGGGCACCAATTGGAAGCTCTTCAAGCAGCGATTCGAACTGTTCATGCGATCCAACGAAAAACAGGGCGCCTCGGACGAAACAAAGATTGCCATGCTCCTCACTACCGCAGGTCAGCACGCCATCGATGTATACAACTCCTTGGTGTTCGCGGAAGGCGAGAACACAACTCAATATGACACGGTCCTCCTCAAGCTCGACCAGCACTTCAACGTTGGGGTCAATGAAAGCTTTGAGAGGTATATCTTTCAGCAGCGCCTACAAGGTAAGGATGAGCTCTTTCAGACCTTCCTGACGCACCTCCGCATACTCGCGCAGTCCTGCGGTTACGGCAACACCTCAGAGACCATGATCCAGGACCAGATCGTTTTTGGCGTTGCCTCCAGTGGCCTACGCCAGCAGCTTCTTAAAATTAAAGGCCTGACCTTAGCATCTGCAGTGGAAGCCTGTGTCCTGCATGAAAATGCGACCAGCCGCTATGCCCAATTTCAGGTGACCGAATCGGCACGGAGGGGGTCCCAAGTGATCGAATCGGCAAGCCAGGCCGCCCACAAGGCCGAACGCATCCAGGCAATCGAGTTTCTCCCGGCCCGCGGCCCGGACGAGGGCGGCCATTTTGCGCGCTTTTTGAGGTCTCCCGCGTTTGTGCGCGCCAAAACCTACGGCAATGTCGAGGGACGCACTGCGCAGGCGCGCCCGACGCAAGACCGAACTGCGCATGCGCAGTGGCGTAACGAACGCCATGACGTCATGACGTGCGGCAACTGTGGAGCTGCACATTTAAAAGGGCAATGTCCTGCAAAAACCCGACAATGCTTACGGTGTGGCAAGATGGGCCACTACGCTGCCTACTGTCGAGCGGCTCAACCTGTGGATCTTCCACATCTCCGACAACCTCGCAGACACGTGCGGACCATCCAGCCTCCACATCACGACATCCAACCCAACGACACAGATGACCAAGACGCCTTCCGGGTTGCGGTCATTGACGTGAACCGCGTCAACACCATCAATCCGGCCGATGAATGGAGTGCCACCCTGACGGTCAACCGATCGTCGATCACTTTCCGCCTGGACATTGGCGCATCCGCCAATCTCATAGCATGGTCAGCATTCTATGCCATGAAGGTCAGACCAGCAATCCAGCCATCCCGGTGCAAGATGGTCGACTACAACGGGAACGTTATCCCGGCCGTGGGATCCTGCCAGCTCCAGGTGACACACAACACACACACACGGCCACACTCTCGTTCGAAATAGTTGGCTCATCGAAGGACTCCTTGCTGGGCGCACAGGCATGCAAGGCTCTCCACCTTGTGCAACGAGTCCTCTCTCTCCAGACAGCACGTCTGACTTCCCGGATGCGGAGTTCAACGCACAGCTCCAATCGCTCCTCACTCACAACCAGGAGGCATGGGAACACTGCCATACACATACCGAATTCGCCTCAAACCGGACGCCATCCCGGTCGTTCACGCACCTCGCAGGGTTCCTGCGCCACTTAAAGACCGCCTCAAGCTGCAGCTGCAGGATCTCCAGGACCAAGGGGTCCTATCCAGGGTCACGGAGCCCACGCCATGGGTCAGCTCCATGGTGTGTGTCAAGAAGCCCTCCGGCGAGCTCCGCATCTGTATAGACCCCAAAGACCTCAATAATAACATTATGCGGGAACATTATCCCATACCCAAACGGGAGGAGATCACCAGTGAAATGGCCCAAGCAAAGATATTCACGAAACTGGATGCTTCGAAAGGATTTTGGCAGATCCAACTGGACCCGTCCAGGCGAAAGCTATGTACCTTCAACACCCCTTTCGGCAGATTCTGCTACAACCGGATGCAATTTGGCATCATCTCGGCATCCGAGGTCTTCCACAGAATCATGGAGCAAATGATGGAAGGCATCGCAGGGGTGCGCGTATATGTGGATGATGTCATCATCTGGTCCGCCACACCGCAGGAGCACAGACATCGTCTCCAACACATTTTTGCCCGCATATGGGAAAACGGCCTGCGCCTCAACCGAGCCAAGTGCGCCTTTGGCCAGACCGAATTGAAGTTCCTGGGGGACCACATCTCCCGGTCAGGGGTCCGTCCGGATGCAGACAAGGTGAGCGCCATCACAGCCATGCCGCAGCCGGCCGACAAGAAGACTGTCCTACGCTTCCTAGGCATGGTCAACTTCCTGGGGAAATTCATTCCCAACCTTGCCTCCCACACAACGGCTCTGCGCCATCTCGTAAAAAAATCTACAGAGTTCCAGTGGCAACACACACACCAGCTGGAATGGGAGGAGCTCAAACTCAAACTCACCAAGGCACCAGTGTTGGCGTTCTTCGACACGTCTCGTCCCACCAAAATCTCAACTGATGCCAGCCAATCCGGCATTGGAGCAGTGCTCCTGCAGAGGGATGACACGTCATCATGGGCCCCGGTTGCCTATGCATCGCGGGCCATGACCCCCACAGAGCAGCGCTACGCGCAGATCGAAAAGGAGTGCCTGGGCTTCCTAACCAGTTTGGACAAGTTCCACGATTATGTCTATGGTCTTCCACGATTCACGGTCGAAACTGACCACCGCCCCCTGGTCAGCATAATAAACAAGGACCTGAACGAGATGACCCCTCGCCTCCAGCGCATCCTACTTAAACTCAGGAGGTATGACTTCCAACTGGTCTACACTCCAGGGAAGGACCTCATCGTGGCGGATGCCCGATCCAGAGCAGTGAGCACGCCACCAGATGCGGAGGGGTTCGTATGTCAGGTCGAGGCACAGGTGGCCTTGACAGCGGCCAATCTGCCGGCTGACGACTCCAGTCTGGCCCTCATACGCCGAGAGACAGCGGCCGACTCCCTTTTACAGCGAGTGATGCGCCACATGACGGGAGGATGGCTCAAAGGGCAGTGCCCGCAGTTCTATAATGTATGGGACGACCTAGCCATCATTGATCCTTCTGAAGCTGGACCGGATTGTGATTCCGCACAGTATGCGCCAGCAGGTTCTCGATCAAATACACAAAGGCCACTTGGGGGTCGAGAAGTGCAGACGGAGGGCACGAGAGGCGGTATACTGGCCGGGCATCAGTGACGATATTGCCAACATGGTGCTCAACTGTACAACCTGCCAAAGGTTTCAGCCGGCGCAACCTCCTGAGACGCTTCAGCCCCATGAGCTGGTGACGCCCCCCTGGGCGAAGGTGGGTGTCGACCTGTTTCACGCGCTTGGCATGGACTATGTCATCATAGTGGACTACTTCTCCAACTACCCAGAAGTCATACGCCTACACGATCTGACGTCGTCTGCTGTCATCAGGGCAAAGACACCTTTGTTCGCCACGGCATTCCGATGACGGTCATGTCGGACAATGGGCCCTGTTTTGCCAGCCAGGAATGGTCGTCCTTTGCTGCTTCGTATGGCTTCACACATGTGACGTCCAGCCCTCTGCATCCCCAGTCCAATGGAAAGGCGGAGAAGGGCGTTCACATTGCCAAGCGGCTCCTCTGCAAGGCTGCTGCTGCCGGATCGGACTTTCACCTCGCCCTGCTGGCCTATCGCTCGGCCCCACTAGCCACGGGTCTCTCACCAGCACAGCTGCTGATGGGTCGCACCCTCAGAACCACTGTGCCTTCCATCCTGGCACCAACAATAGACCATGCTACGGTACTGCATAGGATGCAACTGCAGCGCGATCGCCAGAAGAGATTGTACGACACACGGGCAACTGATCTTCCCTCACTGGCCCCTGGAGACAACGTCCGCATCCACCTACCAGACGGTGGCTGGTCAGCACCTGCCGAAGTTCTCCGACGCGTGGCTCCCCGCTCGTTCCTGGTACGCATGCCGGATGGATCCGTGCATAGGCGCAATCGCCGAGCCCTTCGCCTGCTTCCACGCTTGCAACAGAACCATACACAGACGCCGTGTCCTCCACTGGTTCCTGATAGCGACTTTGTGGAGCTGCCATATACCATGCCCCTTCTGTCGCCGCCCGTGGCCAGGCTCGCACCTCACCCGGTGGTTCTCGACCCACCCTTGAGGCGGTCAACCCGAATTCGTCGCCCACCTACTAGACTGGACTTATGAGACTGTTCACACGTCAAACTTTAGCAACTATTGAATTGTAACATGTCACTGTTTTATCGTTCCAGATCTCGTTTGATCGGACCACACTTCAAAGTTTTTCTTCTTTTGTTATGGTACAACCTCGTTAGCATGTCACACCTGACATTGCCCCTTGTATATAGTTACGCCACATGTACATGCTGTAAATATCACGCACACACACCTTTAGCTGCACTCAGGACACATTCATATTTATAACCACGTAGGCACATAATCTTGTAAAAAAGGAGGGATGTCATGATAGTCAAACACACGTCACAACACGCACATCATGATTAATAGACCAACAGACCAATTAGCACACATAACACGACAGCCAATCACAGACAAGAGCAGACACAGTATAAGACAAGAAACACGACACCTGGTGGCCAGTCCATCTGGAGACAAGGACAAGGCCAGGATCTCATTAACAAGACACTCACACTGTCACCACTTGCTGAGTACCAAGTCAGATGTGTAAATAACAAGTTGGAATAAAACTGCGTTGTACCAATCGCAACCGTGTTGGTTCGTCTGTACCTCAGAGCACCCAAAACCACGAGACAGAGAGAGGGAGAGGCAGACAGAGAGAGAGAGAGAGAGAGAGAGAGAGGGGCAGACAGAGAGAGAGAGAGAGAGAGAGAGGGGCAGACAGAGAGAGAGAGGGGCAGACAGAGAGAGAGAGGGGCAGACAGAGAGAGAGAGAGAGGGGCAGAGAGAGAGAGAGAGAGAGAGAGGGGCAGAGAGAGAGAGAGAGAGGGGCAGAGAGAGAGAGAGGGGCAGAGAGGGGCAGACAGAGAGAGAGAGGGGCATACAGAGAGAGAGAGAGAGAGGGACAGACAGAGAGAGAGAGAGGGACAGACATAGAGAGAGAGAGAGGGGCAGACAGAGAGAGAGAGGGGCATACAGAGAGAGAGAGAGAGAGGGACAGACAGAGAGAGAGAGAGGGACAGACATAGAGAGAGAGAGAGGGACAGACAGAGAGAGAGAGAGAGAGGGGAAGACAGAGAGAGAGAGGGGGGCAGTCAGAGAGAGAGAGAGGGGGGCAGACAGAGAGAGAGAGATGGACAGACAGAGAGAGGGGCAGACACAGAGAGAGAGAGGGGCAGACAGAGAGAGAGAGAGGGGCAGACACAGAGAGAGAGAGGGGCAGACAGAGAGAGAGAGAGGGGCAGACAGAGAGAGAGAGAGAGGGGCAGACACAGAGAGAGAGAGAGAGGGGGGCAGACAGAGAGAGAGAGAGAGGGGGGCAGACACAGAGAGAGAGAGAGAGAGAGGGGCAGACAGAGTGAGAGAGAGAGAGGGGGGGCAGACAGAGAGAGAGGGGCAGACACAGAGAGAGAGAGGGGCAGACAGAGAGAGAGAGGGGCCTACAGAGAGAGAGAGAGCGAGAGAGGCAGACAGAGAGAGAGAGAGAGAGAGAGAGGCAGACAGAGAGAGAGAGAGAGAGGGGCAGACACAGAGAGAGAGAGAGGGGCAGACACAGAGAGAGAGAGAGAGAGAGAGAGGGGCAGACACAGAGAGAGGGGCAGACAGAGAGAGAGAGAGGCAGACAGAGAGAGAGAGAGAGGGACAGACAGACAGAGAGAGAGGGGCAGACAGACAGAGAGAGAGGGGCAGACAGAGAGAGGGGCAGACAGAGAGAGAGAGAGAGAGGGGCAGACAGAGAGAGAGAGAGAGAGAGAAGCAGACAGAGAGAGAGGGGGGGCAGACAGAGAGAGAGGGGCAGACACAGAGAGAGAGAGGGGGGCAGACACAGATGGAGAGAGAGAGAGAGAGAGGGGCAGACACAGAGAGGGGCAGACAGAGAGAGAGAGAGAGAGGCAGGCACAGAGAGAGAGAGGGACAGACAGAGAGAGAGAGAGAGAGGGGCAGACAGAGAGAAAGGGGCAGACAGAGAGAGAGAGGGGCAGACAGAGAGAGAGAGAGAGGCAGACAGAGAGAGAGAGAGAGAGGGACAGACAGAGAGAGAGAGAGAGAGGGACAGACAGAGAGAGAGGCAGACAGAGAGAGAGGGGCAGACACAGAGAGAGAGAGAGGGGCAGACACAGATGGAGAGAGAGAGCGAGAGAGGCAGACACAGAGAGAGAGAGGGACAGACACAGAGAGAGGCAGACAGAGAGAGAGAGAGAGGCAGACAGAGAGAGAGAGAGAGAGAGAGAGAGAGAGGCAGACACAGAGAGAGAGAGAGAGAGAGAGGGGCAGAGAGAGAGGGGCAGAGAGAGAGAGAGAGAGGGGCAGAGAGAGAGAGAGAGAGGGGCAGAGAGAGAGAGAGAGAGAGGGGCAGAGAGAGAGAGAGGGGGGCAGAGAGAGAGAGAGAGGGGCAGAGAGAGAGAGAGAGGGGCAGAGAGAGAGAGAGAGGGGCAGAGAGAGAGAGAGAGGGGCAGAGAGAGAGAGAGAGGGGCAGAGAGAGAGAGAGAGGGGCAGAGAGAGAGAGAGAGGGGCAGAGAGAGAGAGAGAGGGGCAGAGAGAGAGAGAGAGAGGGGCAGACAGAGAGAGAGAGAGGGGCAGACAGAGAGAGAGGGGCAGACACCGAGAGAGGGGCAGACACCGATAGAGGGGCAGACACCGAGAGAGGGGCAGACACAGAGAGAGGGCAGACACAGAGAGAGGGGCAGACACAGAGAGAGGGGCAGACACAGAGAGAGGGGCAGACACAGAGAGAGGGGCAGACACAGAGAGAGGGGCAGACACAGAGAGAGGGGCAGACACGAGAGAGGGGCAGACACAGAGAGAGGGCAGACACACAGAGAGAGGGGCAGACAGCAGAGAGAGGGGCAGACACAGAGAGAGGGGCAGACACAGAGATTGGGGCAGACAGAGAGAGAGAAAGAGAGAGAGGGGCAGACAGAGAGAGAGAGAGGGGCAGAGAGAGAGAGAGAGGGGCAGAGAGAGAGAGAGAGGGGCAGAGAGAGAGAGGGAGAGAGGGGAAGAGAGAGAGAGAGGCAGACACAGAGAGAGAGGGGCAGACAGAGAGAGAGAGAGAGAGAGGGGCAGACACAGAGAGAGAGAGAGAGAGAGGGGCAGACAGAGTGAGAGAGAGAGAGGGGGGCAGACAGAGAGAGAGAGGGGCAGACACAGAGAGAGGGGCAGACAGAGAGAGAGAGGGGCCTACAGAGAGAGAGAGAGCGAGAGCGCAGACAGAGAGAGAGAGAGGCAGACAGAGAGAGAGAGAGAGAGAGGGGCAGACACAGAGAGAGAGAGAGAGAGAGAGGGGCAGACACAGAGAGAGAGAGAGAGAGAGAGGGGGGCAGACACAGAGAGAGGGGCAGACAGAGAGAGAGAGAGGCAGACAGAGAGAGAGAGAGAGGGACAGACAGGACAGAGAGAGAGGGGCAGACAGAGAGAGGGGCAGACAGAGAGAGAGAGAGAGAGGGGCAGACAGAGAGAGAGAGAGAGAGAGAGAAGCAGACAGAGAGAGAGGGGGGGGCAGACAGAGAGAGAGGGGCAGACAGAGAGAGAGAGAGGGGGGCAGACACAGATGGAGAGAGAGAGAGAGAGGGGCAGACACAGAGAGGGCAGACAGAGAGAGAGAGAGAGGCAGGCACAGAGAGAGAGAGGGACAGACAGAGAGAGAGAGAGAGAGGGGCAGACAGAGAGAAAGGGGCAGACAGAGAGAGAGAGGGGCAGGACAGAGAGAGAGAGAGAGAGGCAGACAGAGAGAGAGAGAGAGAGGGACAGACAGAGAGAGAGGCAGACAGAGAGAGAGGGGCAGACACAGAGAGAGAGAGAGGGGCAGACACAGATGGAGAGAGAGAGCGAGAGAGGCAGACACAGAGAGAGAGAGGGACAGACACAGAGAGAGGCAGACAGAGAGAGAGAGAGAGGCAGACAGAGAGAGAGAGAGAGAGAGAGAGAGAGAGCAGACACAGAGAGAGAGAGAGAGAGAGAGAGGGGCAGAGAGAGAGAGAGAGAGAGGGGGGCAGAGAGAGAGGGCAGAGAGAGAGAGAGAGAGGGGCAGAGAGGAGAGAGAGAGGGGCAGAGAGAGAGAGAGAGAGGGGCAGAGAGAGAGAGAGAGAGGGCAGCAGGAGAGAGAGAGGGTCAGAGAGAGAGAGAGAGGGGGCAGAGAGAGAGAGAGAGGGGCAGAGAGAGAGAGAGAGAGGGTCAGAGAGAGAGAGAGAGGGCAGAGAGAGAGAGAGAGGGGCAGAGAGAGAGAGAGAGGGCAGAGAGAGAGAGAGAGGGGCAGAGAGAGAGAGAGAGGCGGCAGAGGAGAGAGAGAGAGGGGGCAGACAGAGAGAGAGAGGGGCAGACACCGAGAGAGGGGCAGACACCGAGAGAGGGGCAGACACCGAGAGAGGGGCAGACGCCGAGAGAGGGGCAGACGCCGATAGAGGGGCAGACACCGAGAGAGGGGCAGACACCGAGAGAGGGGCAGACACAGAGAGAGGGGCAGACACAGAGAGAGGGGCAGACACAGAGAGAGGGGCAGACACAGAGAGAGGGGCAGACACAGAGAGAGGGGCAGACACAGAGAGAGGGGCAGACACAGAGATTGGGGCAGACAGAGAGAGAGAAAGAGAGAGAGGGGCAGACAGAGAGAGAGAGAGGGGCAGAGAGAGAGAGAGAGGGGCAGAGAGAGAGAGAGAGGGGCAGAGAGAGAGAGGGAGAGAGGGGAAGAGAGAGAGGCAGACACAGAGAGAGAGGGCAGACAGAGAGAGAGGGGCAGACAGAGAGAGAGAGGGGCAGACACAGAGAGAGGGGCAGACAGAGAGAGAGGGCAGACAGAGAGAGAGTGCAGACACAGAGAGAGGGGCAGACAGAGAGAGAGAGGGGCAGACACCGAGAGAGGATGCAGACACAGAGAGAGGGCAGAGAGAGAGAGAGTGGGGCAGACACAGAGAGAGGGGCAGACACAGGGAGAGAGGGGCAGACAGAGAGAAAGGGGCAGACAGAGAGAAAGGGGCAGACAGAGAGAAAGGGGCAGACAGAGAGAGAGAGGGGGAGACACCGAGAGAGGATGCAGACACAGAGAGAGGGGCAGAGAGAGCGAGAGTGGGGCAGGCACAGAGAGAGGGGCAGACACAGAGAGAGGGGCAGAGAGAGAGAGAGAGGGGCAGAGAGAGAGAGAGAGGGGCAGAGAGAGAGAGAGAGGGGCAGAGAGAGAGAGAGAGAGGGGCAGAGAGAGAGAGAGAGGGGCAGAGAGAGAGAGAGAGAGGGGCAGAGAGAGAGAGAGAGGGGCAGAGAGAGAGAGAGGGGGGCAGAGAGAGAGAGAGAGGGGCAGAGCAGAGAGAGACGAGAGGGGCAGAGAGAGAGAGAGAGGGGCAGAGAGAGAGAGAGAGGGGCAGACCACAGAGAGAGAGAGGGGCCAGACACAGAGAGAGGGGCAGACAGAGAGAGAGGGGCAGACAGAGAGAGAGGGGCAGACACAGAGAGAGAGGGGCAGACACAGAGAGGAGGGGTCAGACACCAGAGAGAGAGAGGGCAGACACAGAGAGAGGGGCAGACACAGAGAGAGGGGCAGACACCGAGAGAGAGGGGCAGACACCGAGAGAGAGGGGCCAGACACCAGAGAGAGGGGGCAGACACAGAGAGAGGGAGGGGCAGACACAGAGAGAGAGAAAGAGAGAGAGGGGCTAGACACCGAGAGAGGGGCAGACACCGAGAGAGGGGCAGACAACGAGAGAGGGGCAGACACCGAGAGAGGGGCAGACACCGAGGAGAGGGCAGACACCGAGAGAGGGGCAGACACCGAGAAGGGGGCAGACACCGAGAGAGGGGCAGACACAGAGAGAGGGGCAGACACAGAGAGCAGGGGCAGACACAGAGAGAGGGCAGACACAGAGAGTGGGGCAGACACAGAGAGTGGGGCAGACACAGAGAGTGGGCAGACACAGAGAGTGGGGCAGACACAGAGAGTGGGGCAGACACAGAGTGGGGCAGACACAGAGAGTGGGGCAGACACAGAGACGGGGGCAGACACAGAGAGAGAGAGGGCAGACAGAGAGAGAGAGAGGGGCAGACAGAGAGAGAGAGAGGGGGCAGACAGAGAGAGAGAGAGGGGCAGACAGAGAGAGAGAGAGAGGGGCAGACACAGAGAGAGAGAGGGGAAGACAGAGAGACGAGAGCGAGAGGCAGACAGAGAGTAGGGGCAGACATGCAGAGAGAGAGAGGGGCAGACACAGAGAGAGAGAGAGAGAGTGGCAGACACAGAGAGAGAGAGAGAGAGAGGGGCAGACAGAGTGAGAGAGAGAGAGGGGGGGCAGACAGAGAGAGAGGGGCAGACACAGAGAGAGAGAGGGGCAGACAGAGAGAGAGAGGGGCCTACCAGAGAGAGAGAGAGCGAGAGAGGCAGACAGAGAGAGAGAGAGAGAGAGAGGCAGACAGAGAGAGAGAGAGAGAGGGGCAGACACAGAGAGAGAGAGAGAGAGGGGCAGACACAGAGAGAGAGAGAGAGAGAGAGAGAGGGGCAGACACAGAGAGAGGGGCAGACAGAGAGAGAGAGAGGCAGACAGAGAGAGAGAGAGAGGGACAGACAGACAGAAGAGAGAGGGGCAGACAGACAGAGAGAGAGGGCGGCAGACAGAGAGCAGGGGCAGACAGAGAGAGAGAGAGAGGGGCAGACAGAGAGAGAGAGAGAGAGAGAAGCAGACAGAGAGAGAGGGGGGGGCAGACAGAGAGAGAGGGGCAGACCACAGAGAGGGGCAGACAGAGAGAGAGAGAGAGAGGCAGGCACAGAGAGAGAGAGGGACAGACAGAGAGAGAGAGAGAGAGGGGCAGACGAGAGAAAGGGGCAGACAGAGAGAGAGAGGGGCAGAGCAGAGAGAGAGAGAGAGGCAGACAGAGAGAGAGAGAGAGAGGGGACAGACAGAGAGAGAGGCAGACAGAGAGAGAGGGGCAGACACAGAGAGAGAGAGAGGGGCAGACACAGATGGAGAGAGAGCGAGAGTGAGGCAGACACAGAGAGAGAGAGGGACAGACACAGAGAGAGGCAGACAGAGAGAGAGAGAGAGAGAGAGAGAGAGAGGCAGACACAGAGACGAGAGAGAGAGAGAGAGAGGGGCAGAGAGAGAGAGAGAGAGAGAGAGAGGGCAGAGAGAGAGGGGCAGAGAGAGAGAGAGAGAGGAGCAGAGAGAGAGAGAGAGAGAGGGGCAGAGAGAGAGAGAGAGAGAGGGGCAGAGAGAGAGAGAGAGAGAGGGGGCAGAGAGAGAGAGAGAGGGGCAGAGAGAGAGAGAGAGAGAGGGGCAGAGAGAGAGAGAGAGAGAGGGGCAGAGAGAGATAGAGAGGGGCAGAGAGAGAGAGAGAGGGGCAGAGAGAGAGAGAGAGGGGCAGAGAGAGAGAGAGAGAGAGGGGCAGAGAGAGAGAGAGAGGGGGCAGAGAGAGAGAGAGAGGGGCAGAGAGAGAGAGAGAGGGGCAGAGAGAGAGAGAGAGGGGGCAGAGAGAGAGAGAGAGGGGCAGAGAGAGAGAGAGAGGGGGCAGAGAGAGGAGAGAGAGGGGCAGACACCGAGGAGGGCAGGACACCGAGAGAGGGGCAGACACCGAGAGAGGGGCAGACACCGAGAGAGGGGCAGACACCGAGAGAGGGGCAGACACCGAGAGAGGGGCAGACACAGAGAGAGGGGCAGACACAGAGAGAGGGGCAGACACAGAGAGAGGGGGCAGACACAGAGAGAGGGGCAGAACACAGAGAGAGGGGCAGACACAGAGATTGGGGCAGACAGAGAGAGAGAAAGAGAGAGAGGGGCAGACAGAGAGAGAGAGAGGGGCAGAGAGAGAGAGAGAGGGGCAGAGAGAGAGAGAGAGGGGCAGAGAGGAGAGAGGGAGAGAGGGGAAGAGAGAGAGAGAGGCAGACACAGAGAGAGAGGGGCAGACAGAGAGAGAGAGAGAGAGGAGAGGGGCAGACACAGAGAGAGAGAGAGAGAGAGAGGGGCAGACAGAGTGAGAGAGAGAGAGGGGGGGCAGACAGAGAGAGAGAGGGGCAGACACAGAGAGAGAGAGGGGCAGACAGAGAGAGAGAGGGGCCTACAGAGAGAGAGAGAGCGAGAGAGGCAGACAGAGAGAGAGAGAGAGAGAGAGAGGCAGACAGAGAGAGAGAGAGAGAGGGGCAGACACAGAGAGAGAGAGAGAGAGAGGGCAGACACAGAGAGAGAGAGAGAGAGAGAGAGGGGCAGACACAGAGAGAGGGGCAGACAAGAGAGAGAGAGAGGCAGACAGAGAAGAGAGAGAGAGGGACAGACAGACAGAGAGAGAGGGGCAGACAGAGAGAGGGGCAGACAGAGAGAGAGAGAGAGAGAGGGGCAGACAGAGAGAGAGAGAGAGAGAGAAGCAGACAGAGAGAGAGGGGGGGGGGCAGACAGAGAGAGAGGGGCAGACACAGAGAGAGAGAGGGGGGCAGACACAGATGGAGAGAGAGAGAGAGAGGGGCAGACACAGAGAGGGGCAGACAGAGAGAGAGAGAGAGAGGCAGGCACAGAGAGAGAGAGGGGACAGACAGATGAGAGAGAGAGAGAGGGGCAGACAGAGAGAAAGGGGCAGACAGAGAGAGAGAGGGGCAGACAGAGAGAGAGAGAGGGACAGACAGAGAGAGAGGCAGACAGAGAGAGAGGGGCAGACACAGAGAGAGAGAGAGGGGCAGACACAGATGGAGAGAGAGAGCGAGAGAGGCAGACACAGAGAGAGAGAGGGACAGACACAGAGAGAGGCAGACAGAGAGAGAGGCAGACAGAGAGAGAGAGAGAGAGAGAGAGAGGCAGACAGCAGAGAGAGAGAGAGAGAGAGAGAGGGGCAGAGAGAGAGAGAGAGAGAGAGAGAGGGGCAGAGAGAGAGGGGCAGAGAGAGAGAGAGAGAGAGGGGCAGAGAGAGAGAGAGAGAGGGGCAGAGAGAGAGAGAGAGAGGGCAGAGAGAGAGAGAGAGGGGCAGAGAGAGAGAGAGAGAGAGGGGCAGAGAGAGAGAGAGGGGGCAGAGAGAGAGAGAGAGGGGCAGAGAGAGAGAGAGAGGGGCACGAGAGAGAGAGAGAGGGGGCAGAGAGAGAGAGAGAGGGGCAGAGAGAGAGAGAGGGGGGCAGAGAGAGAGAGAGAGGGGCAGAGAGACAGAGAGAGGGGCAGAGAGAGAGAGAGAGGGGCAGAGAGAGAGAGAGAGGGGCAGAGAGAGAGAGAGAGGGGCAGAGAGAGAGAGAGAGGGGGCAGACAGAGAGAGAGGGGCAGACACCGAGAGAGGGGCAGACACCGAGAGAGGGGCAGACACCGAGAGAGGGGCAGACACCGAGAGAGGGGCAGACACCGATAGAGGGGCAGACACCGATAGAGGGGCAGACACCGAGAGAGGGGCAGACACAGAGAGAGGGGCAGACACAGAGAGAGGGGCAGACACAGAGAGAGGGGCAGACACAGAGATTGGGGCAGACAGAGAGAGAGAAAGAGAGAGAGGGGCAGACAGAGAGAGAGAGAGGGGCAGAGAGAGAGAGAGAGGGGCAGAGAGAGAGAGAGAGGGGCAGAGAGAGAGAGAGAGGGGCAGAGAGAGAGAGGGAGAGAGGGGAAGAGAGAGAGAGGCAGACACAGAGAGAGAGGGGCAGACAGAGAGAGAGGGGCAGACAGAGAGAGAGAGGGGCAGACACAGAGAGAGGGGCAGACACAGAGAGAGGGGCAGACAGAGAGAGAGGCAGACAGAGAGAGAGAGGGGCAGACACCGAGAGAGGATGCAGACACAGAGAGAGGGGCAGAGAGAGAGAGAGTGGGGCAGACACAGAGAGAGGGGCAGACACAGGGAGAGAGGGGCAGACACAGGGAGAGAGGGGCAGACACAGAGAGAGGGGCAGACAGAGAGAAAGGGGCAGACAGAGAGAAAGGGGCAGACACAGAGAGAGGGGCAGACAGAGAGAGAGAGGGGCAGACACCGAGAGAGGATGCAGACACAGAGAGAGGGGCAGAGAGAGCGAGAGTGGGGCAGGCACAGAGAGAGGGGCAGACACAGAGAGAGGGGCAGAGAGAGAGAGAGAGGGGCAGAGAGAGAGAGAGGGGCAGAGAGAGAGAGAGAGGGGCAGAGAGAGAGAGAGAGGGGCAGAGAGAGAGAGAGAGGGGCAGAGAGAGAGAGAGAGGGGCAGAGAGAGAGAGAGAGGGGCAGAGAGAGAGAGAGAGGGGCAGAGAGAGAGAGAGAGGGGCAGAGAGAGAGAGAGAGGGACAGAGAAAGAGAGAGAGGGGCAGAGAGAGAGAGAGAGGGGCAGACACAGAGAGAGAGAGGGGCAGACAGAGAGAGAGGGGCAGACAGAGAGAGAGGGGCAGACACCGAGAGAGGGGCAGACACCGAGAGAGGGGCAGACACCGAGAGAGGGGCAGACACCGAGAGAGGGGCAGACACCGAGAGAGGGGCAGACACCGAGAGAGGGGCAGACACCGAGAGAGGGGCAGACACCGAGAGAGGGGCAGACACCGAGAGAGGGGCAGACACAGAGAGAGGGGCAGACACAGAGAGAGGGGCAGACACAGAGAGAGGGGCAGACACAGAGAGAGGGGCAGACACAGAGATTGGGGCAGACACCGAGAAAGAGGGGCAGACACCGAGAAAGAGGGGCAGACACCGAGAGAGAGGGGCAGACACCGAGAGAGAGGGGCAGACACAGAGATTGGGGCAGACAGAGGGAGAGAAAGAGAGAGAGGGGCAGACAGAGAGAGAGAGAGGGGCAGAGAGAGAGAGAGAGGGGCAGAGAGAGAGAGAGAGGGGCAGAGAGAGAGAGGGAGAGAGGGGCAGAGAGAGAGAGAGGCAGACACAGAGAGAGAGGGGCAGAGAGAGAGAGAGGGGCAGAGAGAGAGAGAGGGGCAGAGAGAGAGAGAGGGGCAGAGAGAGAGAGAGGGGCAGACACAGAGAGAGGGGCAGACACAGAGAGAGGGGCAGACACAGAGAGAGGGGCAGACACAGAGAGAGGGGCAGACACAGAGAGAGGGGCAGACACAGAGAGAGGGGCAGACACAGAGAGAGGGGCAGACACAGAGAGAGGGGCAGACACAGAGAGAGGGGCAGACACAGAGAGAGGGGCAGACACAGAGAGAGGGGCAGACACAGAGAGGGGCAGACACAGAGAGAGGCAGACACAGAGAGAGGGGCAGACACAGAGAGAGGGGCAGACACAGAGAGAGGGGCAGACACAGAGAGAGGGGCAGACACAGAGAGAGGGGCAGACACAGAGAGAGGGGCAGACACAGAGAGAGGGGCAGACAAAGAGAGAGGGGCAGACACAGAGAGAGGGGCAGACACAGAGAGAGGGGCAGACACAGAGAGAGGGGCAGACACAGAGAGAGGGGCAGACACAGAGCGAGGGGCAGACACAGAGAGAGAGGCAGGCACAGAGAGAGGGGCAGACACAGAGAGAGGGGCAGACACAGAGAGAGGGGCAGACAGAGAGAGAGGGGCAGACACAGAGAGAGAGAGAGGGGCAGACACAGAGAGAGGGGCAGACACAGAGAGAGGGGCAGACACAGAGAGAGGGGCAGACACAGAGAGAGGGGCAGACACAGAGAGAGGGGCAGACACAGAGAGAGGGGCAGACACAGAGAGAGGGGCAGACACAGAGAGAGGGGCAGACACAGAGAGAGGGGCAGACACAGAGAGAGGGGCAGACACAGAGGGAGAGGGGCAGACACAGAGAGAGGGGCAGACAGAGAGAGAGAGAGGCAGACACAGAGAGAGGGGCAGACACAGAGAGAGGGGCAGACAGAGAGAGAGAGAGGCAGACACAGAGAGAGGGGCAGACACAGAGAGAGGGGCAGACACACAGAGAGAGGGGCAGACACAGAGAGAGGGGCAGACACAGAGAGAGGGGCAGACACAGAGAGGGGCAGACACAGAGAGGGGCAGACACAGAGAGAGGGGCAGACACAGAGAGAGGGGCAGACACAGAGAGAGGGGCAGACACAGAGAGAGGGGCAGACACAGAGAGAGGGGCAGACACCGAGAGAGGGGCAGACACCGAGAGAGAGGGGCAGACACCGAGAGAGGGGCAGACAGAGAGAGAGAGGGGCAGACACAGAGAAAGGGGCAGACAGAGAGAGAGAGAGGGGCAGACACAGAGAGAGAGGGGCAGGCACAGAGAGAGGGGCAGACACAGAGAGAGGGGCAGACACAGAGAGAGGGGCAGACACAGAGAGAGGGGCAGACACAGAGAGAGGGGCAGACACCGAGAGAGGGGCAGACACCGAGAGAGGGGCAGACACAGAGAGAGGGGCAGACACAGAGAGAGGGGCAGACACAGAGAGTGGGGCAGACACAGAGAGTGGGGCAGACACAGAGAGAGAGGGGCAGACACAGAGAGAGGGGCAGACACAGAGAAAGAGGGGCAGACACAGAGAGAGGGGCAGACACCGAGAGAGAGGGGCAGACACCGAGAGAGAGGGGCAGACACAGAGAGAGGGGCAGACACAGAGAGAGGGGCAGACACAGAGAGAGAGAAAGAGAGAGAGGGGCAGACACCGAGAGAGGGGCAGACACCGAGAGAGGGGCAGACACCGAGAGAGGGGCAGACACCGAGAGAGGGGCAGACACCGAGAGAGGGGCAGACACCGAGAGAGGGGCAGACACAGAGAGTGGGGCAGACACAGAGAGTGGGGCAGACACAGAGAGTGGGGCAGACACAGAGAGTGGGGCAGACACAGAGAGTGGGGCAGACACAGAGAGTGGGGCAGACACCGAGAGAGGGGCAGACACCGAGAGAGGGGCAGACACCGTGAAAGGGGCAGACACCGAGAGAGGGGCAGACACAGAGAGAGGGGCAGACACAGAGAGAGGGGCAGACACAGAGAGAGGGGCAGACACCGAGAGAGAGAGAGGGGCAGACACCGAGAGAGAGAGAGGGGCAGACACCGAGAGAGAGAGAGGGGCAGACACCGAGAGAGAGAGAGGGGCAGACACCGAGAGAGGGGCAGACACAGAGAGAGGGGCAGACACAGAGAGAGGGGCAGACACAGAGAGAGGGGCAGACACCGAGAGAGAGGGGCAGACACCGAGAGAGAGGGGCAGACACCGAGAGAGAGGGGCAGACACCGAGAGAGAGGGGCAGACACCGAGAGAGGGGCAGACAGAGAGAGAGAGGGGCAGACACAGAGAGAGGGGCAGACAGAGAGAGAGAGGGGCAGACACAGAGAGAGGGGCAGACACAGAGAGAGGGGCAGACACAGAGAGAGGGGCAGACACAGAGAGAGAGAAAGAGAGAGAGGGGCAGACACCGAGAGAGAGAGAGGGGCAGACACCGAGAGAGAGAGAGGGGCAGACAGAGAGAGAGGGGCAGACAGAGAGAGAGGGGCAGACAGAGAGAGAGGGGCAGACAGAGAGAGACAGAGAGGCAGACACAGAGAGAGAGGGGCAGACACCGAGAGAGGGGCAGACACAGAGAGAGGGGCAGACACAGAGAGAGGGGCAGACACAGAGAGAAGGGCAGACACAGAGAGAGGGGCAGACACAGAGAGAGGGGCAGACACAGAGAGAGGGGCAGACACAGAGAGAGGTGCAGACACAGAGAGAGGTGCAGACACAGAGAGAGAGGCAGACACAGAGAGAGGGGCAGACACAGAGAGAGAGAGAGGGGCAGACACAGAGAGAGGGGCAGACACAGAGAGAGAGAGGCAGACACAGAGAGAGGGGCAGACACAGAGAGAGGGGCAGACACAGAGAGAGGGGCAGACACAGAGAGAGGGGCAGACACAGAGAGAGGGGCAGACACAGAGAGAGGGGCAGACACCGAGAGAGAGGGGCAGACACCGAGAGAGAGGGGCAGACACCGAGAGAGAGGGGCAGACAGAGAGAGAGAGAGGGGCAGACAGAGAGAGAGAGGGGCAGACACAGAGAGAGGGGCAGACACAGAGAGAGGGGCAGACACAGAGAGAGGGGCAGACACAGAGAGAGAGGGGCAGACACAGAGAGAGGGGCAGACACAGAGAGAGGGGCAGACACAGAGAGAGGGGCAGACACAGAGAGAGGGGCAGACACAGAGAGAGGGGCAGACACAGAGAGAGGGGCAGACACAGAGAGAGGGGCAGACACAGAGAGAGGGGCAGACACAGAGAGAGGGGCAGACACAGAGAGAGGGGCAGACACAGAGAGAGAGGGGCAGACACAGAGAGAGGGGCAGACACAGAGAGAGGGGCAGACACAGAGAGAGGGGCAGACACAGAGAGAGGGGCAGACACAGAGAGAGAGGGGCAGACAGAGAGAGAGGGGCAGACACAGAGAGAGGGGCAGACAGAGAGAGAGGGGCAGACACAGAGAGAGAGGCAGACACAGAGAGAGAGGGGCAGACAGAGAGAGAGAGGGGCAGACACAGAGAGAGGGGCAGACACAGAGAGAGAGAGGGGCAGACACAGAGAGAGGGGCAGACACAGAGAGAGGGGCAGACACAGAGAGAGGGGCAGACACAGAGAGAGGGGCAGACACAGAGAGAGGGGCAGACACAGAGAGAGGGGCAGACACAGAGAGAGGGGCAGACACCGAGAGAGAGGGGCAGACACCGAGAGAGAGGGGCAGACACCGAGAGAGAGAGAGGGGCAGACACCGAGAGAGAGAGAGGGGCAGACAGAGAGAGAGGGGCAGACAGAGAGAGAGGGGCAGACAGAGAGAGAGAGAGAGGCAGACACAGAGAGAGAGGGGCAGACACCGAGAGAGGGGCAGACACAGAGAGAGAGAGAGGGGCAGACACCGAGAGAGAGAGAGGGGCGGACACAGAGAGAGGGGCAGACACAGAGAGAGGGGCAGACACAGAGAGAGAGGCAGACACAGAGAGAGAGGGGCAGACACAGAGAGAGGGGCAGACACAGAGAGAGAGAGAGGGGCAGACACAGAGAGAGGGGCAGACACAGAGAGAGAGGGGCAGACACAGAGAGAGGGGCAGACACCGAGAGAGGGGCAGACACCGAGAGAGGGGCAGACACCGAGAGAGGGGAAGACACAGAGAGAGGGGCAGACACAGAGAGAGGGGCAGACACAGAGAGAGGGGCAGACACCGAGAGAGAGAGAGGGGCAGACACCGAGAGAGAGAGAGGGGCAGACACAGAGAGAGAGAGAGGGGCAGACACAGAGAGAGAGAGAGGGGCAGACACAGAGAGAGGGGCAGACACCGAGAGAGAGAGAGGGGCAGACACAGAGAGAGGGGCAGACACAGAGAGAGGGGCAGACACCGAGAGAGAGAGAGGGGCAGACACAGAGAGAGGGGCAGACACCGAGAGAGAGAGAGGGGCAGACACAGAGAGAGGGGCAGACACCGAGAGAGGGGCAGACACAGAGAGAGGGGCAGACACCGAGAGAGAGAGAGGGGCAGACACCGAGAGAGGGGCAGACACCGAGAGAGGGGCAGACACAGAGAGAGGGGCAGACACAGAGAGAGGGGCAGACACAGAGAGAGGGGCAGACACAGAGAGAGGGGCAGACACAGAGAGAGGGGCAGACACAGAGAGAGGGGCAGACACAGAGAGAGGGGCAGACACAGAGAGAGGGGCAGACACAGAGAGAGGGGCAGACACAGAGAGTGGGGCAGACACAGAGAGAGAGGGGCAGACACAGAGAGAGGGGCAGACAGAGAGAGAGGGGCAGACAGAGAGAGAGGGGCAGACACAGAGAGAGAGGGGCAGACACAGAGAGAGAGGGGCAGACACAGAGAGAGGGGCAGACACAGAGAGAGGGGCAGACACAGAGAGAGGGGCAGACACAGAGAGAGGGGCAGACACAGAGAGAGAGGCAGACACAGAGAGAGAGGGGCAGACACAGAGAGAGAGGGGCAGACACAGAGAGAGAGGGGCAGACACAGAGAGAGAGGGGCAGACACAGAGAGTGGAGCAGACACAGAGAGAGGCAGACACAGAGAGAGGGGCAGACACAGAGAGAGAGGCAGACACAGAGAGAGAGGGGCAGACACAGAGAGAGAGGGGCAGACACAGAGAGAGAGGGGCAGACACAGAGAGAGAGGGGCAGACACAGAGAGAGAGGGGCAGACACAGAGAGAGGGGCAGACACAGAGAGAGAGGCAGACACAGAGAGAGGGGCAGACACAGAGAGAGGGGCAGACACAGAGAGAGAGGGGCAGACACAGAGAGAGAGGGGCAGACACAGAGAGAGAGGGGCAGACACAGAGAGAGAGGGGCAGACACAGAGAGAGAGGGGCAGACACAGAGAGAGGGGCAGACACAGAGAGAGAGGCATACACAGAGAGAGGGGCAGACAGAGAGAGAGGGGCAGACAGAGAGAGAGGGGCAGACAGAGAGAGAGGGGCAGACACAGAGAGAGGGGCAGACACAGAGAGAGGGGCAGACACAGAGAGAGGGGCAGACACAGAGAGAGGGGCAGACACAGAGAGAGGGGCAGACACAGAGAGAGGGGCAGACACAGAGAGAGGGGCAGACACAGAGAGAGGGGCAGACACAGAGAGAGGGGCAGACAGAGAGAGAGAGAGAGGCAGACACAGAGAGAGGGGCAGACACAGAGAGAGGGGCAGACACAGAGAGAGGGGCAGACACAGAGAGAGGGGGAGACACAGAGAGAGGGGCGGACACAGAGAGAGGGGCGGACACAGAGAGAGGGGCAGACAGAGAGAGAGAGGGGCAGACACAGAGAGAGGGGCAGACACAGAGAGAGGGGCAGACACAGAGAGAGGGGCAGACACAGAGAGAGGGGCAGACACCGAGAGAGAGGGGCAGACACCGAGAGAGAGGGGCAGACACCGAGAGAGAGGGGCAGACAGAGAGAGAGAGAGGGGCAGACAGAGAGAGAGAGGGGCAGACACAGAGAGAGGGGCAGACACAGAGAGAGGGGCAGACACAGAGAGAGGGGCAGACACAGAGAGAGGGGCAGACACAGAGAGAGAGAGGCAGACACAGAGAGAGGGGCAGACACAGAGAGAGGGGCAGACACAGAGAGAGGGGCAGACACAGAGAGAGGGGCAGACACAGAGAGAGGGGCAGACACAGAGAGAGGGGCAGACACAGAGAGAGGGGCAGACACAGAGAGAGGGGCAGACACAGAGAGAGAGGGGCAGACAGAGAGAGAGGGGCAGACACAGAGAGAGGGGCAGACACAGAGAGAGGGGCAGACACAGAGAGAGGGGCAGACACAGAGAGAGGGGCAGACACAGAGAGAGAGGCAGATACAGAGAGAGAGGGGCAGACACAGAGAGAGGGGCAGACACAGAGAGAGAGAGAGGGGCAGACACAGAGAGAGGGGCAGACACAGAGAGAGAGGGGCAGACACAGAGAGAGAGGGGCAGACACAGAGAGAGGGGCAGACACAGAGAGAGGGGCAGACACAGAGAGAGGGGCAGACACCGAGAGAGAGAGAGGGGCAGACACCGAGAGAGAGAGAGGGGCAGACAGAGAGAGAGAGAGAGGGGCAGACACAGAGAGAGGGGCAGACACCGAGAGAGAGAGAGGGGCAGACACAGAGAGAGGGGCAGACACCGAGAGACGGGCAGACACAGAGAGAGGGGCAGACACAGAGAGAGGGGCAGACACAGAGAGAGGGGCAGACACCGAGAGAGTGAGAGGGGCAGACACAGAGAGAGGGGCAGACACCGAGAGAGAGAGAGGGGCAGACACAGAGAGAGGGGCAGACACCGACACAGAGAGAGGGGCAGACAGAGAGAGAGGGGCAGACACAGAGAGAGAGGCAGACACAGAGAGAGAGGGGCAGACACAGAGAGAGAGGGGCAGACACAGAGAGAGAGGGGCAGACACAGAGAGAGAGGGGCAGACACAGAGAGAGAGGGGCAGACACAGAGAGAGGGGCAGACACAGAGAGAGGGGCAGACGCAGAGAGAGGGGCAGACACAGAGAGAGGGGCAGACACAGAGAGAGGGGCAGACACAGAGAGAGGGGCAGACACAGAGGGGCAGACACAGAGAGAGGGGCAGACACCGAGAGAGAGAGAGGGGCAGACACCGAGAGAGAGAGAGGGGCAGACACCGAGAGAGAGAGAGGGGCAGACAGAGAGAGAGGGGCAGACAGAGAGAGAGGGGCAGACAGAGAGAGAGAGAGAGGCAGACACAGAGAGAGAGGGGCAGACACCGAGAGAGGGGCAGACACCGAGAGAGGGGCAGACACCGAGAGAGGGGCAGACACAGAGAGAGGGGCAGACACAGAGAGAGGGGCAGACACAGAGAGAGGGGCAGACACAGAGAGAGGGGCAGACACAGAGAGAGGGGCAGACACAGAGAGAGGGGCAGACACAGAGAGAGGGGCAGACACAGAGAGAGGGGCAGACACAGAGAGAGAGGCAGACACAGAGAGAGAGGGGCAGACACAGAGAGAGGGGCAGACAGAGAGAGAGAGAGAGCGGCAGACACAGAGAGAGGGGCAGACACAGAGAGAGAGGGGCAGACACAGAGAGAGGGGCAGACACCGAGAGAGGGGCAGACACCGAGAGAGGGGAAGACACAGAGAGAGGGGCAGACACAGAGAGAGGGGCAGACACAGAGAGAGGGGCAGACACAGAGAGAGGGGCAGACACCGAGAGAGAGAGAGGGGCAGACACCGAGAGAGAGAGAGGGGCAGACACAGAGAGAGAGAGAGGGGCAGACACAGAGAGAGGGGCAGACACCGAGAGAGAGAGAGGGGCAGACACAGAGAGAGGGGCAGACACCGAGAGAGGGGCAGACACAGAGAGGGGGGCAGACACAGAGAGAGGTGCAGACACCGAGAGAGAGAGAGGGGCAGACACAGAGAGAGGGGCAGACACCGAGAGAGAGAGAGGGGCAGACACCGAGAGAGAGAGGGGGGCAGACACAGAGAGAGGGGCAGACACAGAGAGAGGGGCAGACACAGAGAGAGAGAGAGGGGCAGACAGAGAGAGAGGGGCAGACAGAGAGAGAGGGGCAGACAGAGAGAGAGGGGCAGACACAGAGAGAGAGAGGGGCAGACACAGAGAGAGAGAGAGGCAGACACCGAGAGAGAAAGGCAGACACCGAGAGAGGGGCAGACACAGAGAGAGAGGGGCAGACACCGAGAGAGGGGCAGACACCGAGAGAGGGGCAGACACCGAGAGAGGGGCAGACACCGAGAGAGGGGCAGACACCGAGAGAGGGGCAGACACAGAGAGAGGGGCAGACACAGAGAGAGGGGCAGACACAGAGAGAGGGGCAGACACAGAGAGAGGGGCAGACACAGAGAGAGAGGGGCAGACACAGAGAGAGGGGCAGACAGAGAGAGAGAGGGGCAGACACAGAGAGAGAGGGGCAGACACAGAGAGAGAGGGGCAGACACAGAGAGAGGTGCAGACACAGAGAGAGGGTCAGACACAGAGAGAGGGGCAGACACAGAGAGAGGGGCAGACACAGAGAGAGGGGCAGACACAGAGAGAGAGGCAGACACAGAGAGAGAGGGAGACACAGAGAGAGGGGCGGACACAGAGAGAGGGGCGGACACAGAGAGAGGGGCGGACACAGAGAGAGGGGCAGACACAGAGAGAGGGGCAGACACAGAGAGAGGGGCAGACACAGAGAGAGGGGCAGACACCGAGAGAGAGGGGCAGACACCGAGAGAGAGGGGCAGACAGAGAGAGAGAGAGGGGCAGACACAGAGAGAGAGGGGCAGACACAGAGAGAGGGGCAGACACAGAGAGAGGGGCAGACACAGAGAGAGGGGCAGACACAGAGAGAGGGGCAGACACAGAGAGAGAGAGGCAGACACAGAGAGAGGGGCAGACACAGAGAGAGGGGCAGACACAGAGAGAGGGGCAGACACAGAGAGAGGGGCAGACACAGAGAGAGGGGCAGACACAGAGAGAGGGGCAGACACAGAGAGAGGGGCAGACACAGAGAGAGGGGCAGACACAGAGAGAGGGGCAGACACAGAGAGAGGGGCAGACACAGAGAGAGAGGGGCAGACAGAGAGAGAGGGGCAGACACAGAGAGAGAGAGAGGGGCAGACACCGAGAGAGAGAGAGGGGCAGACACAGAGAGAGAGAGAGGGGCAGACACAGAGAGAGGGGCAGACACCGAGAGAGAGAGAGGGGCAGACACAGAGAGAGGGGCAGACACCGAGAGAGGGGCAGACACAGAGAGGGGGGCAGACACAGAGAGAGGTGCAGACACCGAGAGAGAGAGAGGGGCAGACACAGAGAGAGGGGCAGACACCGAGAGAGAGAGGGGGGCAGACACAGAGAGAGGGGCAGACACAGAGAGAGGGGCAGACACCGAGAGAGAGAGAGGGGCAGACAGAGAGAGAGGGGCAGACAGAGAGAGAGGGGCAGACAGAGAGAGAGGGGCAGACACAGAGAGAGAGAGGGGCAGACACAGAGAGAGAGAGAGGCAGACACCGAGAGAGAAAGGCAGACACCGAGAGAGGGGCAGACACCGAGAGAGAGGGGCAGACACCGAGAGAGGGGCAGACACCGAGAGAGGGGCAGACACCGAGAGAGGGGCAGACACCGAGAGAGGGGCAGACACCGAGAGAGGGGCAGACACCGAGATAGGGGCAGACACAGAGAGAGGGGCAGACACAGAGAGAGGGGCAGACACAGAGAGAGGGGCAGACACAGAGAGAGAGGGGCAGACACAGAGAGAGGGGCAGACAGAGAGAGAGAGGGGCAGACACAGAGAGAGAGGGGCAGACACAGAGAGAGAGGGGCAGACACAGAGAGAGGTGCAGACACAGAGAGAGGGTCAGACACAGAGAGAGGGGCAGACACAGAGAGAGGGGCAGACACAGAGAGAGGGGCAGACACAGAGAGAGGGGCAGACACAGAGAGAGAGGCAGACACAGAGAGAGAGGGAGACACAGAGAGAGGGGCGGACACAGAGAGAGGGGCGGACACAGAGAGAGGGGCAGACACAGAGAGAGGGGCAGACACAGAGAGAGGGGCAGACACAGAGAGAGGGGCAGACACCGAGAGAGAGGGGCAGACACCGAGAGAGAGGGGCAGACAGAGAGAGAGAGAGGGGCAGACAGAGAGAGAGAGGGGCAGACACAGAGAGAGGGGCAGACACAGAGAGAGGGGCAGACACAGAGAGAGGGGCAGACACAGAGAGAGGGGCAGACACAGAGAGAGAGAGGCAGACACAGAGAGAGGGGCAGGCACAGAGAGAGGGGCAGACACAGAGAGAGGGGCAGACACAGAGAGAGGGGCAGACACAGAGAGAGGGGCAGACACAGAGAGAGGGGCAGACACAGAGAGAGGGGCAGACACAGAGAGAGGGGCAGACACAGAGAGAGGGGCAGACACAGAGAGAGAGGGGCAGACAGAGAGAGAGGGGCAGACACAGAGAGAGGGGCAGACACAGAGAGAGAGGGGCAGACACAGAGAGAGAGGGGCAGACACAGAGAGAGGGGCAGACACAGAGAGAGGGGCAGACACAGAGAGAGGGGCAGACACCGAGAGAGAGAGAGGGGCAGACACCGAGAGAGAGAGAGGGGCAGACACAGAGAGAGAGAGAGGGGCAGACACAGAGAGAGGGGCAGACACCGAGAGAGAGAGAGGGGCAGACACAGAGAGAGGGGCAGACACCGAGAGACGGGCAGACACAGAGAGAGGGGCAGACACAGAGAGAGGGGCAGACACAGAGAGAGGGGCAGACACCGAGAGAGTGAGAGGGGCAGACACAGAGAGAGGGGCAGACACCGAGAGAGAGAGAGGGGCAGACACAGAGAGAGGGGCAGACACCGACACAGAGAGAGGGGCAGACAGAGAGAGAGGGGCAGACACAGAGAGAGAGGCAGACACAGAGAGAGAGGGGCAGACACAGAGAGAGAGGGGCAGACACAGAGAGAGAGGGGCAGACACAGAGAGAGAGGGGCATACACAGAGAGAGAGGGGCAGACACAGAGAGAGAGGGGCAGACACAGAGAGAGAGGGGCAGACACAGAGAGAGGGGCAGACACAGAGAGAGGGGCAGACACAGAGAGAGGGGCAGACACAGAGAGAGGGGCAGACACAGAGAGAGGGGCAGACACAGAGAGAGGGGCAGACACAGAGAGAGGGGCAGACACCGAGAGAGAGAGAGGGGCAGACACCGAGAGAGAGAGAGGGGCAGACACCGAGAGAGAGAGAGGGGCAGACAGAGAGAGAGGGGCAGACAGAGAGAGAGGGGCAGACAGAGAGAGAGAGAGAGGCAGACACAGAGAGAGAGGGGCAGACACCGAGAGAGGGGCAGACACCGAGAGAGGGGCAGACACCGAGAGAGGGGCAGACACAGAGAGAGGGGCAGACACAGAGAGAGGGGCAGACACAGAGAGAGGGGCAGACACAGAGAGAGGGGCAGACACAGAGAGAGGGGCAGACACAGAGAGAGGGGCAGACACAGAGAGAGGGGCAGACACAGAGAGAGGGGCAGACACAGAGAGAGGGGCAGACACAGAGAGAGGGGCAGACACAGAGAGAGAGGCAGACACAGAGAGAGAGGGGCAGACACAGAGAGAGGGGCAGACAGAGAGAGAGAGAGAGGGGCAGACACAGAGAGAGGGGCAGACACAGAGAGAGAGGGGCAGACACAGAGAGAGGGGCAGACACCGAGAGAGGGGCAGACACCGAGAGAGGGGAAGACACAGAGAGAGGGGCAGACACAGAGAGAGGGGCAGACACAGAGAGAGGGGCAGACACAGAGAGAGGGGCAGACACCGAGAGAGAGAGAGGGGCAGACACCGAGAGAGAGAGAGGGGCAGACACAGAGAGAGAGAGAGGGGCAGACACAGAGAGAGAGAGAGGGGCAGACACAGAGAGAGGGGCAGACACCGAGAGAGAGAGAGGGGCAGACACAGAGAGAGGGGCAGACACCGAGAGAGGGGCAGACACAGAGAGAGGGGCAGACACAGAGAGAGGTGCAGACACCGAGAGAGAGAGAGGGGCAGACACAGAGAGAGGGGCAGACACCGAGAGAGAGAGGGGGGCAGACACAGAGAGAGGGGCAGACACAGAGAGAGGGGCAGACACCGAGAGAGAGAGAGGGGCAGACAGAGAGAGAGGGGCAGACAGAGAGAGAGGGGCAGACACAGAGAGAGAGAGAGGCAGACACAGAGAGAGAAAGGCAGACACCGAGAGAGGGGCAGACACAGAGAGAGAGGGGCAGACACAGAGAGAGAGGGGCAGACACCGAGAGAGGGGCAGACACCGAGAGAGGGGCAGACACCGAGAGAGGGGCAGACACCGAGAGAGGGGCAGACACCGAGAGAGGGGCAGACACCGAGAGAGGGGCAGACACAGAGAGAGGGGCAGACACAGAGAGAGGGGCAGACACAGAGAGAGAGGGGCAGACACAGAGAGAGAGGGGCAGACACAGAGAGAGAGGGGCAGACACAGAGAGAGGGGCAGACACAGAGAGTGGAGCAGACACAGAGAGAGGCAGACACAGAGAGAGGGGCAGACACAGAGAGAGAGGCAGACACAGAGAGAGGGGCAGACACAGAGAGAGGGGCAGACACAGAGAGAGGGGCAGACACCGAGAGAGAGAGAGGGGCAGACACCGAGAGAGAGAGAGGGGCAGACACCGAGAGAGAGAGAGGGGCAGACAGAGAGAGAGGGGCAGACAGAGAGAGAGGGGCAGACAGAGAGAGAGAGAGAGGCAGACACAGAGAGAGAGGGGCAGACACCGAGAGAGGGGCAGACACCGAGAGAGGGGCAGACACCGAGAGAGGGGCAGACACCGAGAGAGGGGCAGACACAGAGAGAGGGGCAGACACAGAGAGAGGGGCAGACACAGAGAGAGGGGCAGACACAGAGAGAGGGGCAGACACAGAGAGAGGGGCAGACACAGAGAGAGGGGCAGACACAGAGAGAGGGGCAGACACAGAGAGAGGGGCAGACACAGAGAGAGGGGCAGACACAGAGAGAGAGGCAGACACAGAGAGAGAGGGGCAGACACAGAGAGAGGGGCAGACAGAGAGAGAGAGAGAGGGGCAGACACAGAGAGAGGGGCAGACACAGAGAGAGAGGGGCAGACACAGAGAGAGGGGCAGACACCGAGAGAGGGGCAGACACCGAGAGAGGGGAAGACACAGAGAGAGGGGCAGACACAGAGAGAGGGGCAGACACAGAGAGAGGGGCAGACACAGAGAGAGGGGCAGACACCGAGAGAGAGAGAGGGGCAGACACCGAGAGAGAGAGAGGGGCAGACACAGAGAGAGAGAGAGGGGCAGACACAGAGAGAGAGAGAGGGGCAGACACAGAGAGAGGGGCAGACACCGAGAGAGAGAGAGGGGCAGACACAGAGAGAGGGGCAGACACCGAGAGAGGGGCAGACACAGAGAGAGGGGCAGACACAGAGAGAGGTGCAGACACCGAGAGAGAGAGAGGGGCAGACACAGAGAGAGGGGCAGACACCGAGAGAGAGAGGGGGGCAGACACAGAGAGAGGGGCAGACACAGAGAGAGGGGCAGACACCGAGAGAGAGAGAGGGGCAGACAGAGAGAGAGGGGCAGACAGAGAGAGAGGGGCAGACACAGAGAGAGAGAGAGGCAGACACAGAGAGAGAAAGGCAGACACCGAGAGAGGGGCAGACACAGAGAGAGAGGGGCAGACACAGAGAGAGAGGGGCAGACACCGAGAGAGGGGCAGACACCGAGAGAGGGGCAGACACCGAGAGAGGGGCAGACACCGAGAGAGGGGCAGACACCGAGAGAGGGGCAGACACCGAGAGAGGGGCAGACACAGAGAGAGGGGCAGACACAGAGAGAGGGGCAGACACAGAGAGAGAGGGGCAGACACAGAGAGAGAGGGGCAGACACAGAGAGAGAGGGGCAGACACAGAGAGAGGGGCAGACACAGAGAGTGGAGCAGACACAGAGAGAGGCAGACACAGAGAGAGGGGCAGACACAGAGAGAGAGGCAGACACAGAGAGAGAGGGGCAGACACAGAGAGAGAGGGGCAGACACAGAGAGAGAGGGGCAGACAGAGAGAGAGAGGGGCAGACACAGAGAGAGAGGGGCAGACACAGAGAGAGAGGGGCAGACACAGAGAGAGAGGGGCAGACACAGAGAGAGGTGCAGACACAGAGAGAGGGTCAGACACAGAGAGAGGGGCAGACACAGAGAGAGGGGCAGACACAGAGAGAGGGGCAGACACAGAGAGAGAGGGGCAGACACAGAGAGAGAGGGGCAGACACAGAGAGAGAGGGGCAGACACAGAGAGAGAGGGGCAGACACAGAGAGAGGGGCAGACACAGAGAGTGGAGCAGACACAGAGAGAGGCAGACACAGAGAGAGGGGCAGACACAGAGAGAGAGGCAGACACAGAGAGAGAGGGGCAGACACAGAGAGAGAGGGGCAGACACAGAGAGAGAGGGGCAGACACAGAGAGAGAGGGGCAGACACAGAGAGAGGGGCAGACACAGAGAGAGGGGCAGACACAGAGAGAGAGGGGCAGACACAGAGAGAGAGGGGCAGACACAGAGAGAGGGGCAGACACAGAGAGAGGGGCAGACACAGAGTGAGAGGCAGACACAGAGAAAGGGGCAGACACAGAGAGAGAGGGGCAGACACAGAGAGAGAGGGGCAGACACAGAGAGAGAGGGGCAGACACAGAGAGAGAGGGGCAGACACAGAGAGAGAGGGGCAGACAGAGAGAGAGAGGGGCAGACACAGAGAGAGGGGCAGACACAGAGAGAGGGGCAGACACAGAGAGAGGGGCAGACACAGAGAGAGGGGCAGACACAGAGAGAGAGAGGCAGACACAGAGAGAGGGGCAGACACAGAGAGAGGGGCAGACACAGAGAGAGGGGCAGACACAGAGAGAGGGGCAGACACAGAGAGAGGGGCAGACACAGAGAGAGGGGCAGACACAGAGAGAGGGGCAGACACAGAGAGAGGGGCAGACACAGAGAGAGGGGCAGGCACAGAGAGAGGGGCAGACACAGAGAGAGGGGCAGACACAGAGAGAGGGGCAGACACAGAGAGAGGGGCAGACACAGAGAGAGAGGGGCAGACAGAGAGAGAGGGGCAGACAGAGAGAGAGGGGCAGACACAGAGAGAGGGGCAGATACAGAGAGAGGGGCAGACACAGAGAGAGAGGCAGATACAGAGAGAGAGGGGCAGACACAGAGAGAGGGGCAGACACAGAGAGAGAGAGAGGGGCAGACACAGAGAGAGGGGCAGACACAGAGAGAGAGGGGCAGACACATAGAGAGGGGCAGACACAGAGAGAGGGGCAGACACAGAGAGAGGGGCAGACACCGAGAGAGGGGCAGACACCGAGAGAGGGGCAGACACCGAGAGAGGGGCAGACACCGAGAGAGGGGCAGACACCGAGAGAGGGGCAGACACCGAGAGAGGGGCAGACACAGAGAGAGGGGCAGACACAGAGAGAGGGGCAGACACCGAGAGAGAGAGAGGGGCAGACACCGAGAGAGAGAGAGGGGCAGACACCGAGAGAGATAGAGGGGCAGACACAGAGAGAGAGAGAGGGGCAGACACAGAGAGAGGGGCAGACACCGAGAGAGAGAGAGGGGCAGACACAGAGAGAGGGGCAGACACCGAGAGAGGGGCAGACACAGAGAGAGGGGCAGACACAGAGAGAGGGGCAGACACCGAGAGAGAGGGGCAGACACAGAGAGAGGGGCAGACACCGAGAGAGAGAGAGGGGCAGACACAGAGAGAGGGGCAGACACCGAGAGAGAGAGAGGGGCAGACAGAGAGAGAGGGCCAGACAGAGAGAGAGGGGCAGACACAGAGAGAGGGGCAGACACAGAGAGAGAGAGAGGCAGACACAGAGAGAGAGGGGCAGACACCGAGAGCGAGGGGCAGACACAGAGAGCGAGGGGCAGACACCGAGAGAGGGGCAGACACCGAGAGAGGGGCAGACACCGAGAGAGGGGCAGACACCGAGAGAGGGGCAGACACCGAGAGAGGGGCAGACACCGAGAGAGGGGCAGACACCGAGAGAGGGGCAGACACCGAGAGAGGGGCAGACACCGAGAGAGGGGCAGACACAGAGAGAGGGGCAGACACAGAGAGAGGGGCAGACACAGAGAGAGGGGCAGACACAGAGAGAGGGGCAGACACAGAGAGAGGGGCAGACACAGAGAGAGGGGCAGACACAGAGAGGGGCAGACACAGAGAGAGGGGCAGACACAGAGAGTGGGGCAGACACAGAGAGTGGGGCAGACACAGAGAGAGGGGCAGACACAGAGAGAGGGGCAGACACAGAGAGAGGGGCAGACACAGAGAGAGGGGCAGACACAGAGAGAGGGGCAGACACAGAGAGAGGGGCAGACACAGAGAGAGGGGCAGACACAGAGAGGGGCAGACACAGAGAGAGAGGGGCAGACACAGAGAGAGAGGGGCAGACACAGAGAGAGGTGCAAACACAGAGAGAGGGGCAGACACAGAGAGAGAGGCAGACACAGAGAGAGAGGGGCAGACACAGAGAGAGAGGGGCAGACACAGAGAGAGAGGGGCAGACACAGAGAGAGGGGCAGACACAGAGAGAGAGGCAGACACAGAGAGAGGGGCAGACACAGAGAGAGGGGCAGACACAGAGAGAGAGGGGCAGACACAGAGAGAGAGGGGCAGACACAGAGAGAGAGGGGCAGACACAGAGAGAGGGGCAGACACAGAGAGAGAGGCAGACACAGAGAGAGGGGCAGACACAGAGAGAGGGGCAGACAGAGAGAGGGGCAGACAGAGAGAGAGGGGCAGACAGAGAGAGAGGGGCAGACAGAGAGAGAGGGGCAGACACAGAGAGAGAGGGGCAGACACAGAGAGAGGGGCAGACAGAGAGAGAGGGGCAGACACAGAGAGAGGGGCAGACACAGAGAGAGAGGGGCAGACACAGAGAGAGAGGGGCAGACAGAGAGAGAGGGGCAGACAGAGAGAGAGAGGGGCAGACAGAGAGAGAGAGGGGCAGACAGAGAGAGAGGGGCAGACACAGAGAGAGGGGCAGACACAGAGAGAGAGAGAGAGAGAGAGGGGGGCAGACACACAGAGGGAGGGGCAGACAGAGAGAGAGAGAGAGAGGCAGACAGAGAGAGAGGGGGGCAGACACAGAGCGAGAGAGAGAGGCAGACAGAGAGAGAGAGAGAGAGAGGGGCAGACAGAGAGAGAGAGAGAGAGAGAGGAGTGTCTTGTTATGCTCTCGGTGTAACATAAGCAGCTTCCTTGTGGTGCACTTGACAAAGGAAGGTTCAGACGTGGAGATAACTTCAACACGTTTATTAAACTATTTACACTTCTATTACTCGGGTTCGACACTACTGCTAATCCTACTATAGCTACCCAGACTGACTAACCAGTTGCTGCAATCCACGTGGTGGGTGTAATATTGAATCAACCCTGTGTCTCTACTCACTGACTGTCTCCACTGGAAAGAGGCAGATCATGTGTGTGGTGTCCTTTATATATGGGTTGGTGTAATGCCCCCCCTGTGATAGTGTCACGTCTGGGTGTGTCGTGAATGCCCATTGGTTCGTGTCCTATCTAACTGTTCTATTGGTTGAGTGTCTGTGTGTCATGTCTCTGGTGCTCCCTCTAGCGTCTAGCTAGTCTACATGTATTTACACTAACCCTTTGTGTCTTTACAGTGATGCGTATCACCACATCCCCCCCTTTTTTACATGTTACATATTTTCTGTACACTTTGAGAATATTGAACAAAGAACAGGTAGATAGGTTATGGTATCTACAAGTCATGGGAACAGTGATTAAACAATAAGTCCAAATCAAAGGTGTGCGTCCAAAACCCTTCAATCATCATGGTCAAATGTCTCTCTTGGTGGGGTGGTGAGTTTGATGGTGGCATGTCATTGTGAAGGCCGTCGGTGTCCCTGTGTATCAGGAACCAAGAAGTGGTCCAATCACTTCGCTGTCTGATTTGGAGTCTTTTTTTCCCCAATGTTTGTGATGATGCTGTCGGAGGGCATCTTGTAGCTGATAAGTCGTTGACATTGAAGAGGTACCATCAACAGTGTCATTCGAGGTCATGGATGTGCCAGATGTGGAAGTCGGATGAGACTGTACATACTGGTTCTGGCCACGTGCTGTGCAGGAAGGGTGATCCTGCTGAGAAGCGTTGAAGCTTGTCGAATTGGAAATAGAATTGCTGCTCGCATCAATGTCTGGTGATGGTGTGAAACTAGAACCTTGCATCTGATAGGAATATGCCGTCTGGCCAGGCTGTGGTGCAGCAAATCCTGGGCAGTAACTAAGGCATCCAGTCTGTAGTGCAGATTGCGCTTGCGGTCGTCCTCCTTCGGTCTTGATTCCATTAGTGGGCAATCCGTAGTGCTGGCCTGTTTGAGAATATGCTGCATAGACTGCTGGCTGCTGTATGCCTGAATACTGGGTTTGTCCAGCATGAGCTGTCATTGGCTGCACTGCTGATGTGGAAAGAATGTGTGGATATAGCTGTGGTGAATATTGGTGTATTCCTCTTGGACTGTCGCCGCTGCTTGTTATTACTGACCCAGTGTGATTGTTACGTGATCCATCTCCTGTCGTTGTGGCATCTGCTGTCATCCTGAGCGTGCCATCACTGAGGTTGCGGCACTCCCTGTCTGGAGTAAAGTCCGGCTTACGTGAATCAGAGTCGGTGTTTGGTTGCTCCCCATCTGGAGTCTGGCCTGTTTTAACCGAGTCAGTGTTGGTTTGTTGATGCTCCCCGTCCGGAGTCTTAGCAGGTTCACTGGAGTCAGCTGAGATTTCTTGAAGCTGCACGTCTGGAGTCGGAACATGCAGGAATGCATTGACTTGTGGAGGTTCGAGCGAATGAGGGTGGAAGTATCGTGGTGTCACCGGAGTCACCAGTGGTCTCACAGTGATCGTCGAGTGCCTCTGTACACACTAGCTGAGGTCTGTCACTTTGCACATCTTGCATGGGAAGTGTGATGCTGTCGTCACTCATCTCACATACCGTGGGTAGATCCTCAGTAGCTTCTTGTTGTCCACTTGGGTTGGGTAAATTGTCAGAGTCTTCTCCTTGTGGCTCAGACAATGTGGGTGGACTGTCATAGTCGCTGTGTTGTTCATTTGGGCTTGGACTGTCATCGTCGCTTTGTTCTTCACTGTAGCATGATAGACCGTCATGGTCGTCCTGCTGTGCAATGGAGCGTGGTAGACTGTCATAGTCTTCTTGCTCTTTACGTGAGCATGGCAGACTTGCATCGTCTGCCGCTATTTGGTCGGAGGAGGTTGCTAGACCCTCATGGTCTTGTTCCTGCAAGGACTGTGCGTCGGAGTCTTGCGTTGCTTCTATCGTGGAGTCTGTCCACGAGCTCGCTGTGGAGGCTTGTGACACCGGAGTCACTTCTTGTTCATGCAAGGACTGCGCTCTGGAGTCTTGCGTTTCTTCTATCGTAGAGTCGGGAACCCTGAGCGGTGCGTGGACCACGCTCTGTGTGGCTGCAGCCCGCTCTCTGTGGGCCTGTACCGCTCTCTGTCTCTTGGTTTCAGGCCGCAGCATCATCCTGCACTCACGAGTCGGGATGTCGTATATGCTGGGCTGAAGATCCTCAAATCCGAAGAACGAATCTGCGTCTGCGTCGGATTCAATACGGGGGTCGCCATTTCTAATGAAAAAACCTTTGTCCGAGTCGTAGTCCTCTAGGACCATATCATCACTGTTTGTGCCGGAGTTGGCATGGGGCTCGCGATGTCCAGAGGAAAGATAATGGTCGGCGTCGTAGTATTCAAGGTCTGTGTCATTGCTTTGGGCGGTGCTAACTGCGCGTTGCAGGGTTTTGCGGAGGTTACTTTCAGTTCCTGGTTGAATTTGAGGCATGGTGCTGTCATTCCAGGTGAAAGAAACTTGTTTTACGGCGTGAAGAGATTTTTTTTGTGGTTTGGGACATTTCCCCTTTAAATGGGCGTGGTCCATGACACGTGACGTCAGACGTAGGCCGCGTTTGCGCATGCACATATTGCTGCTCCTGCACCGTGGCCCCTTTTCGCAATTGCGCATGCGCGGTTTCTTTACCTTTACAAAGATGGCCACCGAGCCAAACTGTTCTCTGCTCCGGGATCTCGGCCTCGCGGTGAGTACTGGCGCTTCTCTTACCGTTTTCAGCTGGTTGGAGTGTGTTTTCCTCACAGTATTTGCCAAATTTGTCCAGGACTGCCTGGAAGTTGCTCCTGTTTTGCCCCTTGGAGAACATGAATTTTTGAAAGATTTCTTCTGCTCTGGCACCAGCGATGGTGAGGAGAAGCTCTGTCTTTTCAGCATCGGCCACGTCTTCTAGTTCGGCTGCTACCAGGAAGATTTCAAACATTTGCCGGAATGCCCGCCAGTTTTCGCGGAGATCGCCGTGGCACTGGAGCTGCTGCGGAACCCGGATCTCGAACATCTTGCCTGGGTATCGTTGCTGGTTGTCACTGTATGCTGAGGTATGGCTATGTGGACTGAACCAGTTCACTCCTGGTACCATGATTTGTTATGTTCTCGGTGTAACATAAGCGGCTTCCTTGTGGTGCACTTGACAAAGGAAGGTTCAGACGTGGAGATAACTTCAACACGTTTATTAAACTATTTACACTTCTATTACTCGGGTTCGACACTACTGCTAATCCTGCTATAGCTACCCAGACTGACTAACCAGTTGCTGCAATCCACGTGGTGGGTGTAATATTGAATCAACCCTGTGTCTCTACTCACTGACTGTCTCCACTGGAAAGAGGCAGATCATGTGTGTGGTGTCCTTTATATATGGGTTGGTGTAATGCCCCCCTGTGGTCGTGTCACCTCTGTGTGTATCGTGAATGTCCATTGGTCGTGTCCTATCTAACTGATCTATTGGTTGAGTGCCTGTGTGTCATGTCTCTGGTGTTCCCTCTAGCGTCTAGCTAGTCTACATGTATTTACATTAACCCCTTGTGTCTTTACAGTGATGCACATCACCACAAGGGGCAGACGCAGAGAGGGGCAGAGAGGGCGAGGGCGGGGCAGAGAGGGCGGGGCAGAGAGGGGCAGAGAGGGCGGGGCAGAGAGGGCGAGGCAGAGAGGGCGAGGCAGAGAGGGGCAGAGAGGGCGAGGCAGAGAGGGGCAGAGAGGGCGAGGCAGAGAGGGGCAGAGAGGGCGAGGCAGAGAGGGGCAGAGAGGGCGAGGCAGAGAGGGCGAGGCAGAGAGGGGCAGAGAGGGCGAGGCAGAGAGGGGCAGAGAGGGCGAGGCAGAGAGGGGCAGAGAGGGCGAGGCAGAGAGGGGCAGAGAGGGCGAGGCAGAGAGGGGCAGAGAGGGCGAGGCAGGGGCAGAGAGGGCGAGGCAGGGGCAGAGAGGGCGAGGCAGGGGCAGAGAGGGCGAGGCAGGGGCAGAGAGGGCGAGGCAGGGGCAGAGAGGGCGAGGCAGGGGCAGAGAGGGCGAGGCAGGGGCAGAGAGGGCGAGGCAGGGGCAGAGAGGGCGAGGGAGGGGCAGAGAGGGCGAGGGAGGGGCAGAGAGGGCGAGGGAGGGGCAGAGAGGGCGAGGGAGGGGCAGAGAGGGCGAGGGAGGGGCAGAGAGGGCGAGGGAGGGGCAGAGAGGGCGAGGGAGGGGCAGAGAGGGCGAGAGACCGAGAGAGAGGCAGACCGAGAGAGAGGCAGACCGAGAGAGAGGCAGACAGAGAGATGGACAGACAGAGAGAGAGGCAGACAGAGAGATGGACAGACAGAGAGATGGACAGACAGAGAGATGGACAGACAGAGAGAGACGGACAGACAGAGAGAGACGGACAGACAGAGAGAGACGGGCAGACAGAGAGAGACGGGCAGACAGAGAGAGACGGGCAGACAGAGAGAGACGGGCAGACAGAGAGAGACGGGCAGACAGAGAGAGACGGGCAGACAGAGAGAGACGGGCAGACAGAGAGAGACGGGCAGACAGAGAGAGACGGGCAGACAGAGGGAGAGACAGGCAGACAGAGACAGAGACAGGCAGACAGAGACAGAGACAGGCAGACAGAGACAGAGACAGGCAGACAGAGACAGAGACAGGCAGACACAGAGACAGAGACAGGCAGAGACAGAGACAGGCAGAGACAGAGACAGAGACAGGCAGAGACAGAGACAGAGACAGGCAGAGACAGAGACAGGCAGAGACAGAGACAGGCAGGGACAGGCAGGGACAGGCAGAGACAGGCAGGGACAGGGACAGGCAGAGACAGGCAGAGACAGAGACAGGCAGAGACAGAGACAGGCAGAGACAGAGACAGGCAGAGACAGAGACAGGCAGAGACAGAGACAGGCAGAGACAGGCAGACAGAGACAGAGACAGGCAGACAGAGACAGAGACAGGCAGAGACAGAGACAGGCAGAGACAGAGACAGAGACAGGCAGAGACAGGGACAGGCAGAGACAGGGACAGGCAGAGACAGGGACAGGCAGAGACAGGGACAGGCAGAGACAGAGACAGGCAGAGACAGAGACAGGCAGAGACAGAGACAGAGACAGGCAGACAGAGACAGAGACAGAGAGAGACAGAGACAGGCAGAGACAGGGACAGGCAGAGACAGGGACAGGCAGAGACAGGGACAGGCAGAGACAGGGACAGGCAGAGACAGGGACAGGCAGAGACAGGGACAGGCAGAGACAGGGACAGGCAGAGACAGAGACAGGCAGAGACAGAGACAGGCAGAGACAGAGACAGGCAGAGACAGAGACAGAGACAGGGACAGGCAGAGACAGAGACAGGCAGAGACAGAGACAGACAGAGACAGAGACAGAGACAGACAGAGACAGAGACAGGCAGAGACAGAGACAGGCAGAGACAGAGACAGGCAGAGACAGAGACAGAGACAGGGACAGGCAGAGACAGAGACAGGCAGAGACAGAGACAGACAGAGACAGAGACAGGCAGAGACAGAGACAGGCAGAGACAGAGACAGGCAGAGACAGAGACAGGCAGAGACAGAGACAGAGACAGACAGAGAGGGAGAGACAGACAGACAGACAGGGACAGGCAGAGACAGAGACAGGCAGAGACAGAGACAGACAGAGACAGAGACAGGCAGAGACAGAGACAGGCAGAGACAGAGACAGGCAGAGACAGAGACAGAGACAGGCAGAGACAGAGACAGAGACAGAGACAGGGACAGGCAGAGACAGAGACAGGCAGAGACAGAGACAGACAGAGACAGAGACAGGCAGAGACAGAGACAGGCAGAGACAGAGACAGGCAGAGACAGAGACAGAGACAGACAGAGAGGGAGAGACAGACAGACAGACAGAGACAGACAGAGGGAGAGACAGACAGACAGACGGAGAGAGAGAGACAGACAGAGGGAGAGACAGAGACAGACAGAGGGAGAGACAGAGACAGACAGAGGGAGAGACAGAGACAGACAGTGGGAGAGACAGAGACAGACAGTGGGAGAGACAGAGACAGACAGAGGGAGAGACAGAGACAGACAGTGGGAGAGACAGACAGACAGAGGGAGAGACAGAGACAGACAGTGGGAGAGACAGAGACAGACAGAGGGAGAGACAGAGACAGACAGAGGGAGAGACAGACAGACAGAGGGAGAGACAGAGACAGACAGTGGGAGAGACAGAGACAGACAGAGGGAGAGACAGAGACAGACAGAGGGAGAGACAGAGACAGACAGAGGGAGAGACAGAGACAGACAGAGGGAGAGACAGCCACAGACAGAGGGAGAGACAGCCACAGACAGAGGGAGAGACAGCCAGACAGAGGGAGAGACAGAGACAGACAGAGGGAGAGACAGCCACAGACAGCGGGAGAGACAGACCGACAGACAGAGGGAGAGACAGACAGACAGACAGAGGGAGAGACAGACAGACAGAGGGAGAGACAGACAGACAGAGGGAGAGACCGAGACAGTGGGAGAGACAGAGAAAAGGGTGCTGGAATTCTCCATCCCTTGTGATTCACTCTCCCGGATGTGGTGGTTTCAATGGGAAAATCCCATTGCCCAGCAGAGACGGAAGGGGGAACCCTGCTGGCAGGAAACAGCTGGTACACACGGAGCTGGGGTTTGGGGAGGGGTTGGGGGGCGGGGAGAACCGAACTGTCCCAGCCATGGAGCGGCGACAGGAATCCCCAAATTCCAAACCCATCGTCGCCATTTGGGCAGCATGGTAGCACAGTGGTTAGCACAGTTGCTTCACAGCTCCAGGGTCCCTGGTTCGATTCCCCGCTGGGTCACTGTCTGTGCGGAGTCTGCACATCCTCCCCGTGTCTGCGTGGGTTTCCTCCGGGTGCTCCGGTTTCCTCCCACAGTCCAAAGATCTGCAGGTTAGGTGGATTGGCCGTGATAAATTACCCTTAGTGTCCAAAATTACCCTTTGTGTTGGGTTGGGTTATGGGGGAAAAAAGGGTGGAGGTGTGGGCTTGGGTAGGGTGCTCTTTCCAAGAGCCGGTGCAGACTCGATGGGCCGAATGGCCTCCTTCTGCACTGTAAATTCTATTAGCTTGTGGAATAAAGGTAGAGTAGACACTGATGAGATGAAGGTTGATTGACAGGCGACTGGAGTCTAAATGCTGGGTCTAAACGAGTTGAACACGGTACGCTAGCTGTGTTCGAACCAGCGTTTTATACAGCTCCATCATAACCTCCCTGTTCTTATATTCTGTGCCTTGGCTAATAAATATCTCGTATACTTTCTTCATCACTTTATCTACCTGTCCTGCTGTCTTCACAATGCACCAAGTCCATGTACACCACATCAACGGCATTCCCCTCATCGACCCTCTTTGGTGACCTCTTCAAAACAAAACTCCAGCACATTAAGTGAAACATGATTTTCCCCCTCAATGAATCCACGCCGACTTTCCTTAATGATCCTGCACTTGTCAGAGTGCCCACTCAGTTTATCCCACAGATTCCAGAAGTTTGCCAAGTCAGATTGACTGGTCTGTCGCTGCCAACTTTACCCTTTGCGCCTCTCGTTCTCTGCAAACAAGAGGGACACGGTCAAGCCTCTTCTTCTTTCCTCGCGTTTTGAATTCCCTGGGAACCAATGTAAGATTCAGGCAGGCACAGAGCCTGAACGTATATTCGTGAGCAGAGAATCCAGACAGCACCAAAACCCCCAACCGATTAGCAGTTTAATGGCCCATCTCCGTCAAAGGACTGATACTTGAGTAACCGATACAATTAAAAAAAATTTTTTTTTTTTTTTAAATTCTCCTCCTTTTTCATATTTTCTCCCGCATTTACACCCATCAACAATAAACAATAATCAACAAGATATATCAATCCCCATAATAACAACGATCCCATCTACCCACCAACCCCCAAACCTCAACCCGCCTGTTTACATAAACAAATGACAAAAAGGAATCAGGGATTACCCGTAGTCACCCTTAATCTACACCCCCCCCCCCCCCCCACCCCAAGTCTCCAGCTCCTCCCGTCCAATGCCTCTTGTAAAACTCCTCCTCCCAACCTCTGTTCCCACCCCCCAACTTTCCACCCCGGCTAGACCACTCGGACCCCGTTCTGCCAGGCTCCCATGGCCGCAGCCCCTCCCCCCCCACCTCACTCCCGGCTGAAACCGGCCAGCGTGGAGGCCCCCGTCCGGGTCCCTTTCCCGGCCCTAGGAAAGCCCAGAGATCCCCTTTTAGCACACACACCCCGCATATCCCCCTACACCCCAAAGAGCCCTCATTTTGAGTGAAAGTCCCGTCCCTTGTCCAAATATATGCAACACTGGCTCCTTTAGTCTCTACACCCGCATGAGGTTACATCGGCACATGGCCATTCCTCAGTTCTGCCACAGTCCTTCTGCCTTCGCAAACTCCTCCGCTGCTTCCGCCGTTCCAAAATAAAAGTCCCTGAGCTTGTAAGTCACCCTCAGCTTTGCTGGATATACAATGCCGCACCGCACCTTGCTAATGTACAGTGCCCTCTTCACCCGGTTGAAGGCAGCCTGCCTCCTCGCCAGCTCCACCGTAAAGTCCTGGTATACACGTATACCAGCTCCAGCCCACTGCACCACCCGCTTCTGCTTGGCCCAGCTCAGGACCTTCTCCTTCACCCTGTACCTACGGAAGCACAGAGTCACTGCCCTTGGCGGCTCACTCGCCTTTGGTGCAGGCCTCCACGACCGATGAGCCCGATCCAGTTCATATTGGGAGGGGTCCTCCCCCGTCCCCCAGTAGTTTTGCCAGCATCGCGGCAAAATACTCAGTCGGCTTCGGTCCTTCAACTCCTTCGGGCAGCCCCACGATCCTCAAATTCTGTCGCCTGGATCGGTTTTCCAGGTCTTCCATTTTTCCTCGCAGATCCTTGTTCGTGTCCATCACCTTCCGCATCTCCTTCCCCATCGAGGCAAGTTGTTCACCGTGCTGCAAAACCGTCTCCTCCACTTCCTTCAGCGCCTCCCCTTGCTCTCGCACCTCCACCACTGCGCTCGCCACCTCCATCCTCACCGGGGAAACCGCCTCCTCCACCAGCACACTCAAAACCTCCCTCATCTCCTTCCTCGCCGTCTCCATGCATTTCGCAATCTGCGCCAACTGCTTTTGGAATTCCGCAGCCGTCACCTTAATTATTTCTTCAGCCGTAAGCACTGCGGCCTCCCCTGGTGCTCCAGCCTCCATTTTCTTTGTTGACCCCGCGGTGACCTTTCCCCTCCCCAACGGACTTTCAGCCGCTTTTTTCCCAGCCGTTTGTTTTGGTGATTTTCGACATCCTTCTTCTCCTTGCGCTATCCCCCGACCTTTACTGCCGTCGCTGGCCCTAGGAGCGGGCGTTACTCCCAGAAAATGCCGTTCCCGAACGGGAGCCCTCCAACGCGCGGCTGCCTCCCGCCCGCCGTCACCTGAAGTCCCTAACCGATACAAAGAACAAAGAAATGTACAGCACAGGAACAGGCCCTTCGGCCCTCCAAGCCCGTGCCGACCATACTGCCCGACTAAACTACAATCTTCTACACTTCCTGGGTCCGTATCCTTCTATTCCCATCCTACTCATATATTTGTCAAGATGCCCCTTAAATGTCCCTATCGTCCCTGCTTCCACTACCTCCTCCGGTAGAGAGTTCCAGGTACCCACTACCCTCTGCGTAAAAAACTTGCCTCGTACATCTACTCTAAACCTTGCCCCTCTCACCTTAAACCTATGCCCCCTAGTAATTGACCCCTCTACCCTGGGGAAAAGCCTCTGACTATCCACTCTGTCTATGCCCCTCATAATTTTGTATACCTCTATCAGGTCGCCCCTCAACCTCCTTCGTTCCAGTGAGAACAAACCGAGTTTATTCAACCGCTCCTCATAGCTTATGCCCTCCATACCAGGCAACATTCTGGTAAATCTCTTCTGCACCCTCTCTAAAGCCTCCACATCCTTCTGGTAGTGTGGCGACCAGAATTGAACACTATACTCCAAGTGTGGCCTAACTAAGGTTCTATACAGCAGCAACATGACTTGCCAATTCTTATACTCAATGCCCCGGCCAATGAAGGCAAGCATGCCGTATGCCTTTTTGACTACCTTCTCCACCTGTGTTGCCCCTTTCAATGACCTGTGGACCTGTACTCCTAGATCTCTTTGACTTTCAATACTCTTGAGGGTTCTACCATTCACTGTATATTCCCTACCTGCATTAGACCTTCCAAAATGCATTACCTCACATTTGTCCGGATTAAACTCCATCTGCCATCTCTCCGCCCAAGTCTCCAGACAATCTAAATCCTGCTGTATCCTCAGACAGTCCTCATCGCTATCCGCAATTCCACCAACCTTTGTGTCGTCTGCAAACTTACTAATCAGACCAGTTACATTTTCCTCCAAATCATTTATATATACTACAAAGAGCAAAGGTCCCAGCACTGATCCCTGTGGAACACCACTGGTCACAGCCCTCCAATTAGAAAAGCATCCCTCCATTGCTACCCTCTGCCTTCTATGGCCTAGCCAGTTCTGTATCCACCTTGCCAGTTCACCCCTGATCCCGTGTGACTTCACCTTTTGTACTAGTCTACCATGAGGGACCTTGTCAAAGGCCTTACTGAAGTCCATATAGACAACATCTACTGCCCTACCTGCATCAATCATCTTAGTGACCTCCTCGAAAAACTCTATCAAGTTAGTGAGACACGACCTCCCCTTCACAAAACCGTGCTGCCTCTCACTAATACATCCATTTGCTTCCAAATGGGAGTAGATCCTGTCTCTAAGAATTCTCTCCAGTAATTTCCCTATCACTGACGTAAGGCTCACCGGCCTGTAGTTCCCGGGATTATCCTTGCTACCCTTCTTAAACAGAGGAACAACATTGGCTATTCTCCAGTCCTCCGGGACATCCCCTGAAGACAGCGAGGATCCAAAGATTTCTGTCAAGGCCTCAGCAATTTCCTCTCCAGCCTCCTTCAGTATTCTGGGGTAGATCCCATCAGGCCCTGGGGACTTATCTACCTTAATATTTTTTAAGACACCCAACACCTCGTCTTTTTGGATCACAATGTGACCCAGGCTATCTACACCCCCTTCTCCAGACTCAACATCTACCAATTCCTTCTCTTTGGTGAATACTGATGCAAAGTATTAATTTAGTACCTCGCCCATTTCCTCTGGCTCCACACACAGATTCCCTTGCCTATCCTTCAGTGGGCCAACCCTTTCCCTGGCTACCCTCTTGCTTTTTATGTACGTGTAAAAAGCCTTGGGATTTTCTTTAACCCTATTTGCTAATGACGTTTCGTGACCCCTTCTAGCCCTCCTGACTCCTTGCTTAAGTTCCTTCCTACTTTCCTTATATGCCACACAGGCTTCGTCTGTTCCCAGCCTTTTAGCCCTGACAAATGCCTCCTTTTTCTTTTTGACGAGGCCTACAATATCACTCGTCATCCAAGGTTCCCGAAAATTGCCGTATTTATCTTTCTTCCTCACAGGAACATGCCGGTCCTGTATTCCTTTCAACTGACACTTGAAAGCCTCCCACATGTCAGATGTTGATTTGCCCTCAAACATCCGCCCCCAATCTATGTTCTTCAGTTCCCGCCTAATATTGTTATAATTAGCCTTCCCCCAATTTAGCACATTCATCCTCGGACCACTCTCATCCTTGTCCACCAGTACTTTAAAACTTACTGAATTGTGGTCACTGTTACCGAAATGCTCCCCTACTGAAACATCTACCACCTGGCCGGGCTCATTCCCCAATACCAGGTCCAGTACCGCCCCTTCCCTAGTTGGACTGTTTACATATTGTTTTAAGAAGCCCTCCTGGATGCTCCTTACAAACTCCGCCCCGTCTAAGCCCCTGGCATTAAGTGAGTCCCAGTCAATATTGGGTAAGTTGAAGTCTCCCATCACCACAACCCTGTTGTTTTTACTCTTTTCCAAAATCTGTCTACCTATCTGCTCCTCTATCTCCTGCTGGCTGTTGGGAGGCCTGTAGTATACCCCCAACATTGTGACTGCACCCTTCTTATTCCTGATCTCTACCCATATAGCCTCACTGCCCTCTGAGGTGTCCTCTCGCAGTATAGCTGTGATAAGAAGATACAATTGCAGACATTTCGGCGCCACCCCCTGTACTCAGGAAGCATCAACAACAGGTTCAATGACCGCTTAGGACACGCCCGGCCAGCAAGGCACCCGCCCCTTTATTGGCTCGGATCGAAGGCAGTGATCGAGAACTGCCCAATTAATGGGGTCCAATCCGAAGGACCGCCCAAAAGAGCGCGAAACCCCTCCCAAGGATAAAGAGAGTCCACCATGTGTTCAGCCTCTTTTGGACCGGGCGCTCCAGCAACATCTATCTCCAACTGCACCACGACCAGAAACAAGTCCAAGTCCAACGCTCGCGAACAGACGGATGAGCCCAGCGGAGCAGCAGTTACTTCTCCAGACCCAGCAGATCCAGATTCGAACAAGGGCCACTGTTCCTCTGACCTAAGCCGGGTGCCCGAAGTTAAGTACAGGTTGTCATAGTTGTTAGGTGTAGTTTAACTCGTAGTGTTTATGTTGCATGTTAATCGTGTGTAAATACCATTGATCTTGAACTAACAAAGTGGTGTTTGACTCTTTGATCGCTATCCGGTTGAACCTTGTGGTGGTATCATTCGATACCAGCCGACTGAGCAATATAATATCGATATCTAAAGAAAGAAGGGCAACCTCATTGACGGCCATATTGATAGCAGGTAAAAAAAAAGGCAACAAGGGGTCAAAGAAATGTCAAGTTTTATTGGTG
>NC_092728.1:13742609-13753846 GCF_047496885.1 Scyliorhinus torazame
ATCCACGTAAACACGGGGAGAATGTGCAAACTCCACACGGACAGTGACCCAGGGCCAGATTCGAACCTTGGCCCTCGGCGCAGTGAGGGCAGCAGTGCTAACTGCGCCACCGTGCTGCCCTTTCCATCACACTCCTGGTTTGTGTCCTTGCAGATGGTGGACAGGCTTTGGGGGGAGTCAGGAGGTGAGTTACTCTCCGCAGGATTCCCAGCCTCTGACCTGCGCTGGTAGCCACAGTATTTATACGGCTGGGTCCAGTTCAGTTTCTGATCAATGGTAACCCCCAGGATGTTGAGTGTGGGGGATTCAGCGATGGTAATGTCAGTGAATGTCAAGGGGAAATGGTTAGATCCTCTCTTGTAGGAGATGGCCATTGCCGGGCACGGCTCGTCAGCCCAAGCCTGGTCCAGGTCTCACTGTATTTGGACACTGACTGTTCCTGCTCAAGAAGGGGAATTCGAATAAGTACCTGGAGGGGAAATACATGGGGAGGGACCCAGCGTGGGACTAATTGGAGAACTCGTTGAAAGGGGCCGTCACATGCCCGATGGGCCGAATGGGCGGCTCCTGTGCTGTGGGACCCGAAGCTCACCTTCCGCCGCCAACTGTTTGGCTGCTGCCAGGGCCTCGTGCAGCGTGATGCCAGCTCCGATCACCAGGGCGCTGTCCTTCTCCTGCTGCAGAACGATCTGTGAAGAGGTACAATCCAAATAATTGTAGCTGCTGTATGCTGTAACAACAACCGGGGGGGGGGGGGGTTCCTGACCCCCTCCTCCCACCGCCCAGAGTATTGATGTAAAACACTGGACCAGCCCTAGGCCCACTCAGCCCATCCAGGCCCGTCACCATGTGAACAGCAGCAGGCCCACTCAGCCCCGTCACCGTGGGAACAGGAGCAGGCCCACTCGGCCCCTGCAGGCCCGTCCCCATGTGAACAGGAGCAGGCCCACTCCCCTTCGGGCTGTCCCATGGGAACATGAGCAGGCCCACTCAGCCGCTTCAGGCCTGTCACCATGTGAACAGGAGCAGGCCCACTTGGCCACTGCAGGCCCGTCCCCATGTGAACAGGAGCAGGCCCACTCCCCTTTCCGGCCTGTCACCATAGCAACAGGAGCAGGCCCACTCGGCCCCCTGCAGGCCGACCCCCGTGTGAACAGGAGCAGGCCTACTCCCCTTCGGGCCTGTCACCATAGGAACAGGAACAGGCCCACGCGGCCCCATCGGGCCTGTCACCATGGGAACAGGAGCAGGCCCACTCAGCCGCTTCAGGCCTGTCACCATGTGAACAGGAGCAGGCCCACTTGGCCACTGCAGGCCCGTCCCCATGTGAACAGGAGCAGGCCACTCCCCTTCGGCCTGTCACCATAGCAACAGGAGCAGGCCCACTCGGCCCCTGCAGGCCGACCCCCGTGTGAACAGGAGCAGGCCTACTCCCCTTCGGGCCTGTCACCATAGGAACAGGAACAGGCCACGCGGCCCCATCGGGCCTGTCACCATGGGAACAGGAGCAGGCCCACCCGGCCCCTTCGGGCCTGTCACCATGGAACAGGAACAGGCCCAGATTGCCAGTCCTGCTTTGTGTGAGTAAGTGCTTCCTGACATTCCTCCCCCACCCCACCCACCAGCCTAGCTCTCATTTTGAGGTTTTGCCCCATGATCCTCAACTCCACCCCCTCAGTCGACCCTATTGAATCCTTTTAATTAACTTAACCTCCTCGGTCTGATAACCCCTTCTCTGCTTTTAAGGTACACAGTAAGCCTAGTCCCCGTGACCAGATCTTCGGTAACCCTTTAACTCGCTGAGAGGAAGGTCCGATGGCTCCATTACAGAGGCTCGTATTCCCAGGTGGAAGGGGAAGGTTTGAACGCCACTCCAGTGTCCTGGGGCCCAGTATTCATCCTTCAAGATGTGGATTGGCGGGATCACCTCGTCAACGTGACTTACTTTAGCCTTGCCAACCTCAAACGCCTCATCGTTCGAGTAGATGACTGCAGTTTCTGGTCGGCTGGTTCTGATGAAACAGATTCCCTAAAAAAAAAAAAAAAAAAACCACAAGGTGAGAAGAGGAAAATTTGTATCCATGGTTACACTCCCAAGACCTCTGAGCCAGCTCTTTGCTTCGCTTTGGGACCCAAAATGGCTGCCACAGGCCCAAAATGGCCGTCCTTTGGACCGTTGGCTGCACTGGAGGGCAGAGAAGATTCATGAGGTCGATTCCGGGGAATGGAGGGATTTTGTTATGAGGAGAGGTCGAGTAGGCCGGGGCCTGTACTCATTGGGAGTTTAGGAGAATGAGAGGCGGCCTTATCGAGACAGAGAGGATTCTGGGTGGGATTGACGGGGTCGATGCTGAGAGGATGTTTCCTCTTGTGGGAGAGTCTGGGACCAGAGGGAAGAATCTCTCAGAGTCAGGATTTGAGACAGAGAGGAGGAGGAATTTTTCCCTCAGACGGGGAGTGAATCTGTGGAATTCTTTACCGCGGAGAGCTGTGGAGGCCGGGCCGTTAAGTACATTCCAGGCCGACAATCAGCGAGGGAATGGAGGGTGACAGGGGAAGGGCGGGAAGCAGACACGATGGATCGAGTGGCCTCCTTTCACTTCTGTATCTCAGGTCAGCACCTGCTCAATGAGGTGGCGGACACAGTGTTCAGCAAACCAGACTTGCCACCCCAGCTGCCTGGACTCCGATGGATCCCGGGCCGTGGGGGGGGAATTGGGAGGAACGCAGAGATCTCGCAGGAGGTGAGAGGAAGGAGGAGGTTACCTTGGTGTTCGCTGCCAACTCCACGGCACGCTCGGTGGAGATGCCATCGCTGGGGTAGAAGATGGTACACCGTGGGGATGGCGCGGAACATGGCGATGTCCTCGAGAGCCATCTGAGAAGGCCCATCTTCACCTGGGTCGGAAAGGAAGAACGTTTTGAATAAAACACAAGGGAGTCTTCTTGAGGGCCGAGACGGTGGGGGGTATCTCTTTCAGGGCGAGACGTAAACCCAAATCTCGCGCCGCGCCCCCCCCCCCGCCCGCCCCTTTCAAGTGGTCGCAAATTCTCTCACTTGTTCGCTAACTGGAGAGAACCGTTGGGGGGGGTGGGAGGGGGGTGGGGGGGGGGGGGAGGAAGAGAATTTGCCTCGCGTCCTGGAGCCTGGTGTTTCAATCCGCAACCAAACATCGACCAGCCTCCTCCCAGCGCGCTGATCAGCCTCCTCCTCCTCCTGCGCGCTGATCAGGCCTCCTCCTCCTCCCTGCGCGCATGATCAGCCTCCTCCTCCTCCCTGCGCGCAGATCAGCCTTCCTCCTCCTCCCTGCGCGCAGATCAGCCTCCTCCTCCTCCCTGCGCGCAGATCAGCCTCCTCCTCCTCCCAGCGCGCAGATCAGCCTCCTCCTCCTCCCCCAGCGCGCAGATCAGCCTCCTCCTCCCTCCTGCGCGCAGATCAGCCTCCTCCTCCTCCTCCTGCGCGCAGATCAGCCTCCTCCTCCTCCCTGCGCGCAGATCAGCCTCCACCTCCTCCCTGCGCGCAGATCAGCCTCCTCCTCCTCCCCTGCGCGCAGATCAGCCTCCTCCTCCTCCCTGCGCGCAGATCAGCTCCCTCCTCCTCCTCCCTGCGCGCAGATCAGCCTCCTCCTCCTCCCTGCGCGCAGATCAGCCTCCTCCTCCTCCCTGCGCGCAGATCAGCCTCCTCCTCCCTGCGCGCAGATCAGCCTCCTCCTCCTCCCTGCGCGCGGATCAGCCTCCTCCTCCTCCCTGCGCGATCAGCCTCCTCCTCCTCCCTGCGCAGATCAGCCTCCTCCTCCTCCTCCCTCCCTGCGCGCAGATCAGCCTCCTCCTCCTCCCTGCGCGCAGATCAGCCTCCTCCTCCTCCTCCCTGCGCGCAGATCAGCCTCCTCCTCCTCCTCCCTGCGCGCAGATCAGCCTCCTCCTCCTCTCCCTGCGCGCAGATCAGCCTCCTCCTCCTCCCTGCGCCCGGATCAGCCTCCTCCTCCTCCCTGCGCGATCAGCCTCCTCCTCCTCCCTGCGCAGATCAGCCTCCTCCTCCTCCTCCCTGCGCGCAGATCAGCCTCCTCCTCCTCCCTGCGCGCGGATCCGCCTCCTCCTCCTCCCCTGCGCGCAGATCAGCCTCCTCCTCCTCCTCCTCCCTGCGCGCAGATCAGCCTCCTCCTCCTCCTCCCTGCGCGCAGATCAGCCTCCTCTCCTCCTGCGCGCAGATCAGCCTCCTCCTCCTCCTCCCTGCGCGCAGATCAGCCTCCTCCTCCTCCTCCCTGCGCGCAGATCAGCCTCCTCCTCCTCCTCCCTGCGCGCAGATCAGCCTCCTTCCTCTCCCTGCGCCCGGATCAGCCTCCTCCTCCTCCCCTGCGCAGATCAGCCTCCTCCTCCTCCTCCTCCCTGCGCGCAGATCAGCCTCCCTCCTCCTCCTCCCTGCGCGCAGATCAGCCTCCGCCTCCTCCTCCCTGCGCGCAGATCAGCCTCCTCCTCCTCCTCCTGCGCGCAGATCAGCCTCCTCCTCCTCCTCCTCCCTGCGCGCAGATCAGCCTCCTCCTCCTCCTCCTCCCTGCGCGCAGATCAGCCTCCTCCTCCCTGCGCGCAGATCAGCCTCCTCCTCCCTGCGCGCAGATCAGCCTCCTCCTCCTCCCTGCGCGTAGATCAGCCTCCTCCTCCTCCCTGCGCGCAGATCAGCTCCTCCTCCTCCCTGCGCGCAGATCAGCCTCCTCCTCCTCCCTGGCGCGCAGATCAGCCTCCTCCTCCTCCCTGCGCGCAGATCAGCCTCCTCCTCCTCCCTGCGCGCAGATCAGCCTCCTCCTCCTCCCCGCGCGCAGATCAGCCTCCTCCTCCCTGCGCGCAGATCAGCCTCCTCCTCCTCCCTGCGCGCAGATCAGCCTCCTCCTCCTCCCTGCGCGCAGATCAGCCTCCTCCTCCTCCCTGCGCGCAGATCAGCCTCCTCCTCCTCCCTGCGCGCAGATCAGCCTCCTCCTCCTCCCTGCGCGCAGATCAGCCTCCTCCTCCTCCCTGCGCGCAGATCAGCCTCCTCCTCCCTGCGCGCAGATCAGCCTCCTCCTCCTCCCCTGCGCGCTGCTCAGCCTCCTCCTCCTCCCTGCGCGCAGATCAGCCTCCTCCTCCCTGCGCGCAGATCAGCCTCCTCCTCCCTGCGCTCAGATCAGCCTCCTCCTCCTCCTCCCTGCGCGCAGATCAGCCTCCTCCTCCTGCGCGCAGATCAGCCTCCTCCTCCTCCCTGCGCGCAGATCAGCCTCCTCCTCCTCCCTGCGCGCAGATCAGCCTCCTCCTCCTCCCTGCGCGCAGATCAGCCTCCTCCTCCTCCTGCGCGCAGATCAGCCTCCTCCTCCTCCCTGCGCGCAGATCAGCCTCCCTCCTCCTCCCTAGCGCGCAGATCAGCCTCCTCCTCCTCCCTGCGCGCAGATCAGCCTCCTCCTCTCCCTGCGCGCAGATCAGCCTCCTCCTCCTCCCTGCGCGCAGATCAGCCTCCTCCTCCTCCCTGCGCGCAGATCAGCCTCCTCCTCCTCCCTGCGCGCAGATCACAGCCTCCTCCTCCTCCCTGCGCGCAGATCAGCCTCCTCCTCCTCCCTGCGCGCAGATCAGCCTCCTCCTCCTCCCTGCGCGCAGATCAGCCTCCTCCTCCTCCCTGCGCGCAGATCAGCCTCCTCCTCCTCCCTGCGCGCAGATCAGCCTCCTCCTCCTCCCTGCGCGCAGATCAGCCTCCTCCTCCTCCTCCCTGCGCGCAGATCAGCCTCCTCCTCCTCCCTGGCGCGCGGATCAGCCTCCGCCTCCTCCCTGTGCGCAGATCAGCCTCCTCCTCCCTGCGCGCGGATCAGCCTCCTCCTCTTCCCTGTGCACAGATCAGCCACCTCCTCCTTGCGCGCAGATCAGCCTCCTCCTCCCTGCGCGCGGATCAGCCTCCTCCTCCCTGTGCACAGATCAACCTCCTCCTCCTCCCTGCACGCAGATCAGCCTCCTCCCTGCGCGCGGATCAGCCTCCTCCTCCCTGCGCGCGGATCAGCCTCCTCCTCCTCCTCCTCCCTGCGCGCGGATCAGCCTCCTCCTCCTCCTCCCTGCGCGCGGATCAGCCTCAGCCTCCTCCCTCCTCCTCCCTGTGCACAGATCAGCCCCCCCCCCACCAAATAACCCCACCGATGGAAATGCCGCAGTGGGAGCCGGAGAAGTTGACGTTGCTCTGGGAGATGGCGGCCATGCGGATCTGATCGTAGCCGCGACTGAGGAAGGCGGCAAAGGTGCTGGCGAAGGCCACCGTGCGGTCCCGCGTAGCACAGCCAACGGCAACGCTGACCTGGATGGGGTCGGACAAGGAGGAAGAGGAGTGAAAGAGAAAACATTAGCTCTGCTCGTTCAAACCAGAACGTCGCCAGTTATCCCACTCAACCCCCATACCACTGGATAGGCCGAAAGGTCCTCCCCACTCCCGCCCCCGCCCCAAAACAAAAACAAGATGGAGCAGAGCTGGCATTCCGACCCACCACTATTACCTTCTCTACTCAGGGAGATACTGGCGTCTCTGCCAAGGCCCATCATCTGTTACCCCTTCTCCAATTTGCCCCTCGAGAAGTGGGTGGTTTCCCGCCCCATTCCTGGACAGGCTGCAATCGAGGTTTGTTTCAGGAACATATATGACTGATCCGATGGGATAATCCTCAACTCCCGCCTTATCCCCGTAACCCTGGATCCCCTCGCTGATTAGAAATCAGTCTCTCTCGGCCTCGAACATACTTAACGGCCCGGCCTCCACAGCTCTCCGCGGTAAAGAATTCCACAGATTAATTCCCCTCCTGAGGGAAGAAATTCCTCCTCATCTGTCTCAAATCCCTGACTCTGGGATTCGGCCCTCTGGTCCCAGACTCTCCCACAAGAGGAAACATCCTCTCAGCATCGACCCCACCCAGAATCCTCTCTGCCTCTCATTCTTCTAAACTCCCAATGAGTACAGGCCCCGGCCTACTCAACCCCTCCTCATAACAAAATCCCCCCATTCCCCGGAATCAACCTCATGATCACCTCTGCTGCCCTCCAATTCTGCAACTGTCTTAAGGGGGGGGGGGGGGGCGCAGTGGTTTTGTCACTGGATGAGTAATCCAGTGACCTGGGATCCCGGGTTCGAATCCCAGCAGGGCAGGTGGTCAATTTGAATTCAATGAAAATCTGGAATTAAAAAGTCCGATGATGACCATGAAACATTTGTCGATTGCCGCAAAGACCCATCTGGTACACCAACGTCCTTCAGGAAAAGAAATCTGCCGTCCTTATCCAGTCCCGGGCCTACACAATCGCTCGAGATCCACACAGCGATGTGGCTGACGAGGTTTCCGGTTGCGGCGATGCGGAGCTGAGCCGCACATTTCGGCGGCTCCCGCTAGAACGGACTTTTGGGCTCTCCGGAGGAGCCCCCACGGAAATCTTTTGACCGATTCCCGTGTGGGGAAGGTGAGAGCAAGGTCCCCCTTCCGTCGTGTATGGAGGGGACCAGAAGTGGAGCGTCGGAGAAAAAGTGGCTTTGGAGCAGCGGCAGAAACGAGGGGGGGAAAAAAAAAACAAGATGGCGGAGGGCGGAGAGCGAGCAGCATGGGGGCCGGACCAGCAGGCGTTTCTCAGGCGCTGCCTGGAGGAGCTTAAAAAGGAGGTGCTGCGCCAATCGAGGGGCTGAAGGAGACCCAGAAGGCCCAGGGCGGTGGAGCTCCGAGAGGGGAGGGACAAAACCAACGAGAACGAGGACGAGACCTTGGGCCTGGCGGTGAAGATGGAGGCGCACGAGGCGGTGCACAAGAGGTGGGCTGAGAGATTAGAGGTCCTGGAGAACAGGTCGAGGAGGAAGAATCTCCGGATTCTGGGTCTTCCCGAAGGAGTGGAGGGAGCTGATGCCGGGGGAGTATGCGAGTACGATGCTCCAGTCGTTGATGGGTGCGGAGGCCTCTCCGAGCCCCCTGGAGCTAGAAGGGGCTCACCGGGTCCCGGCGAGGAGACCCAAGGGCGATAGTGGCGAGGTTCCATCGTTTCGCGGACAGAGAGAGTGTCCTGAGATGGGCCAAGAAGCAGCAGATGGGAGAATGCGGTGATCCGAGTCTACCAGGGATTGGAGCGCGGAGTGGCAAGGAGGAGAGCTGGCTTCAACCGGGCCAAGGCGGTGCTGCATAGAAAGAGGGTGAGATTCGGAATGCTGCAGCCTGCGTGACTGTGGGTCACTTATCAGGACCGACACCACTATTTTGAAACACCGGAAGAGGCTTGGACCTTTATCCAAACGGAAAAATTGGACTCAAACTGAGGGTCTGGGGGAGATGCTGACTGTATACGGGGTTGTAAATATGGGTAACGAATGTTTCACGGGCGGGACGATGGATGGGGGAAGAGTTTTGATGGGGAGACGGTGGGGAATGTGGCGCCGGTGCTGTAGGGAGGGGAGGCCCGGGATGGGGGAATTGGGATAAGGCCGCAACAGGAGCTGCGCCACAGGGGGCGGGGCTGGCTCAGGAAAGCGCGGGCTTTTTCCCGCGTTAGGGAAGGGCGGGAGGGGGTGGGGATGGAGGAGCGCACGGAGGAGGAGGGATTTCCACACCGGGGGTGGGGGGGGGTGATTACTGGGCAGGGCATTGATCCCGAAAGTGGAGGGAACGGAGTATTCGTGCCATAGCCATTTCAGACCACGCCCCGCACTGGGTGGAACTAGAATTGGGAGAGGAGAGGGACCAACGCCCGCTGTGGCGGTTGATGTGGGACTGTTGGCAGACGAGGAAGTGTGTGGGAGGGTGCGGGGGGTGCATCGAAAGGTACCTGGAGGACAACGGGGAGGTGCAGGTGGGAGTAGTATGGGAGGCGCTGAAGGCGGTGGTCAGGGGAGAGTTAATCTCCATCAGGACTCATAGGGAGAAAAGAGAGAGGGCAGGGAAAGGGAGAGGTTAGTGGGGGAGATTTTAAGGGTGGACAGGAGATTATGCAGAGACTCCTGATGAGGACTACTCAGGGAGAGGCGAAGTCTCCAGACGGAGTTTGACCTGTTGACCACAGGGAAGGCAGAGGCACAGTGGAGGAAGGCACAGGGGGCGATATATGAATATGGGGAGAAGGCGAGCCAGATGCTGCTGGCACATTAGCTCCGTAAGAGGATGGCAGCGAGGGAGATAGGTGGAGTCAAGGATGGAAGGGGAGCTACGGTTCGGAGTGCGGTGAAAGTAGATGAGGCATTCAAGGCCTTCTATGAGGAGCTGTACAGATCCCAGCCCCCAGCGGGAGAAGAGGGGGTGCGACGATTCTTGGACAACTGAGGTTCCCGTGGGTGGAGGAGCTGGAGGTGGCTGGTTTGGGGGCGCCAATTGGGTTGGAGGAGCTGATTAGAGGACTGGGGAGCATGCAGGCAGGGAAGGCCCCGGGGCCGGATGGGTTCCCGGTTGAGTTCTATAGGAAGTACGTAGACCTGTTAGCCCCGTTGCTGGTGAGGACTTTCAATGAGGCAAAGCGAGGGGGGGGGGGGGGGAGGGCCCTGCCCCCAACAATGTCGGGGCCGATGATCTCTTTGATCCTGAAGCGGGATAAGGACCCACCGCAATGTGGGTCGTACAGGCCGATCTCGCTCCTCAACGTGGATGCTAATTTGCTGGCAAAAGTGCTGGCCACGAGGATTGAGGACTGTGTCCTGGGGGTGATTCACGAGGACCAGACGGGATTTGTAAAGGGCAGGCAGCTAAACACCAATGTGCGGCGGCTCCTAAATGTGATTATGATGCCATCGGTGGAGGGAGAGGCGGAGATAGTGGCAGCTATGGACGCGGGAGAAGGCCTTTGACCGGGAGAGTGGGAGTATCTCTGGGAAGTGTTGCGGAGGTTTGGGTTTGGGAAAGGGTTTATCAGGTGGGTTAAGCTCCTATATAGAGCCCCGATGGCGAGCGTGGGTTACGAATCGGCGGAGGTCGGAGTATTTCCGGCTGTACCGAGGGACGAGGCAGGGGTGCCCCCTGTCCCCCCTGTTGTTCGCATTAGCAATTGAACTTTTGGCCATGGCATTAAGGGAGTCCAGGAAATGGAGGGGGGTGGTCCGAGGGGGAGAGGAGCATCGGGTGTCGCTGTATGCGGACGACCTGTTGCTGTATGTGGCAGATCCAGTGGAGGGGATGGTGGAGGTCATGCAGATCCTAAGGGAGTTTGGGGACTTCTCGGGGTATAAGCTCAATGTAGGGAAAAGTGAGCTCTTCGTGGTGCATCCAGGGGACCAGGGAAGAGGGATAGACGACCTACCGTTGAGGAGGGCGGAAAGGAGCTTTCGGTACTTGGGGATCCAGGTAGCTAGGAGCTGGGGGGCACTGCACAAACTTAATTTGACGCAGTTGGTGGAGCAGATGGAGGAGGACTTCAAACAATGGGCTATGTTGCCACTCTCGCTAGCGGGCAGGGTACAGTCGATTAAAATGATGGTCCTCCCGCGGTTTCTTTGTATTCCAATGCCTTCCAATTGTGATCACCAAGGCCTTTTTTAAGGGGGTAGGCAGGAGCATTGAGTTTTGTGTGGGCGAGCAAGACCCCGAGGGTAAGGAGGAGGTTTCTGGAGCGTAGTAGAGATAGAGGAGGGTTGGCGCTGCCGAATCTGGGTGGCTACTACTGGGCAGCCAACGTGGCGATGATCCGTAAGTGGGTGATGGAGGGAGAGGGGGCGGCGTGGAAGAGGTTGGAGATGGCGTCCTGCAAAGGAACGAGCCTGGGGGCGCTGGTGACGGCACCGCTGCCGCTCTCGCCGACAAGGTACACCACGCGTCCGGTGGTGGCGGCAACGTTAAAGATCTGGGGGCAGTGGAGACAACATAGGGGAGCGATGGGAGCCTTGGTGTGGTCCCCGATCAGAGATAACCATCGGTATGTCCCCAGGAAGGATGGACGGGGGGGTTTCAGAGCTGGCATCGGGCAGGGATTAGAAGAGTGGGGGACCTGCTCATTGATGGGACATTTGCGAGCCTAGGGGCGCTAGAGGAGAAGTTTGGGTTACCCCCGGGAAATGGGTTCAGGTACATGCAAGTGAGGGCGTTTGTGAGGCGGCAGGTGAGGGAATTTCCGTTGCTCCCGGCACAGGGGATTCAAGACGGGGTGATTTCGGGCGTATGGGTCGGGGAGGGCAAGGTGTCGGCAATATACCAGATGAAAGAAAAGGGGGAGGCTTTGGTAGAGGAGCTGAAGGATAAATGAGGAGGAGGAGCTGGGGGAGGAGATTGAAGAGGGTTTGTGGGCTGATG
>NC_092728.1:13753946-13848946 GCF_047496885.1 Scyliorhinus torazame
CTATCTCTGTAACCTCCTCCAACCCCAACAACCCTCTCTATCTCTGTAACCTCCTCCAACCCCGACAACCCTCCCTATCTCTGTAACCTCGTCCAGCTCCTACAGCCTTCCCATCTCTGTAAACTCCTCCAGCCCCTACAACTCTCCCCATCTCTGTAACCTCCTCCAGCCCCTACAACCCTCCTTATCTCTGTAACCTCCTCCAGCCCCTACACCCTCCCTATCTCTGTAACCTCTTCCAACCCCTATAACCCTCCCCATCTCTGTAAACCTCCTCCAGCCCCTATAACCCTCCCTATCTCTGTAACCTCCTCCAGCCCTCCCTAGCTCTGTAACCTCCTCCAGCCTCTACAGCCCTCCCTATCTCTGTAACCTCCTCCAGCCCCTACAACCCTCCCCCTCTCTGTAACCTCCTCCAGCCCCTACAATCCTCCCTATCTCTGTAACCTCCTCCAGCCCCTACAACCCTCCCAATCACTGTAACCTCCTCCAGCCCCGACAACCCTCCCTATCTCTGTAACCTCCTCCAGCCCCGACAACCCTCCCTATCTCTGTAACCTCCTCCAGTCTCTACAACCCTCCCTATCTCTGTAACCTCCTCCAGTCCCTACAATCCTCCCTATCTCTGTAACCTCCTCCAGCCCCTACAACCCTCCCAATCACTGTAACCTCAGCCCCTATAACCCTCCCTGCTCTGTAACCTCCTGCAGCCCCTTCAACCCTCCCTACCTCATACCCTCCGAGATCTCGGCCCTCCTCCAATTCCGGCCTCTCGAGCACCCTCCCATTTCCATCGCCCCACCATTGCCGACTGTGCCTCTAGCTGCCTGGGGGCCCAGAGCTCTAGAATGTGCTCTCACATATAGACGGGATGGTCAACTGGGCTGGAACGTGGCAGATGGAATTTAACCCTGAAAAGTGAGAGGGGATGCACCTTGGACAGTGTAATGTGAAGTTTTGAATGAATGGCCCGAAACTAGGAAGTTCCGAGGAACAAGGGACCTTGGCGTGTTTGTCCATAGATCTCTGAAGGCAGAAGGGCAGGTTAATAGGGAGGTGAAAGAGGCATTTGGGACAGTTGCCTTGTATCAATCGAGGCATAGATTCCAAAAACAGGGAAGTCATGTTGGAGTTGTATAGGCCTTTGATGAGGTCACAGCTGGAGTACTGTGTGCAGTTCTGGTCACCACATTAATAATAATCTTTATTCGTGTCACAAGTCGGCTTACATTAACACTGCAATGAAGTTACTGTGAAAATCCCCTCGTCGCCACATTCCGGCGCCTGTTCGGGTACACAGAGGGGGAAATCAGAATGTCCAATTCACCCAACAAGCACGTCTTTCGGGACTTGTGGGAGGAAACGGAGCACCCGGAGGAAACCCACGCAGACACGGGGAGAAACGTGCAGACTCCGCACAGACAGTGACCAAGCCGGGAATCGAACCCGGGCACTGTGAAGCAACAGTGCTAACCACTGTGCTACCCTGCCGCCCTATCATAGGAAGGGTGTGATTGCGCTGGAGGGGTTGCAGAGGAGATTCACCAGGATGTTGCCTGGGGTGGAATATTTAAGTTACGAAGAGAGGTTGGATAAGCTTGGGCTGTTTTCGCTGGAGCAGAGACGACTGAGGGGGCGAGCTGATCGAGGGGAACAAGATTATGAGGCATGGACAGGGTGGAGGGGGAGCAGCTGTTCCCCTTAGTGGAAGGGTCAGTTACGAGGGGGACGCAAGTTCAAGGTGAGGGGTGGGAGGTTCAGGGGGATTGGAGGACAACCTTTTTTTAATCCAGAGGGTTGTGAGGGTCTCCCGATAGCCCACCTTCGCCAAGAGCCAGCCCCGAGGCCATTCGTCCCCTCAGGATTACCCATTCGCTAAGATCATGTCTGATCAGACCGGGGGCCCCGAATTCACTTTCCCATGGCGATCCCGACCTGCTCAACACTTTCCTCATCATACAAACCATTCCTCCCCCCCCCCCCTGCCCTTTGGGTACGTGTCAAATGCATTCTGCCAAGACACACACTCGCCACAGATGGCGGAGGCCATTCAGTCCACCCGATCCCTGCTGGCTCTCGTGAAAAGAGTTCACCCAGAAAGAAAAATAGAGATGCCTCAGCCTTGGCTCTTTCCCCATAAAAGACCTAATCCAAATGCTACTCGCCCCCCCCCGCCCCGTGTAAACAGGCTCATGAAGTACAGGAATGACCATTCAGCCCGTCCTGCCCCGTGCTAACCCAGGACAGAGCCAGCGAGCTCTGCCATCAGTGCCCTACGCTCCCATTCTGTCACACGTGTGGACTTGGAACAAGAACATAGAACATAGAAAATACAGCACAGAACAGGCCCTTCGGCCCACGATGTTGTGCCGAACCTTTGTCCTAGATTAATCATAGATTATCGTTGAATTTACAGTGCAGAAAGAGGCCATTCGGCCCTTTGAGTCTGCACCGGCTCTTGGAAAGAGCACCCTACCCAAACTCAACACCTTCACCCAACACCAAGGGCAATTTGGACATTAAGGGCAATTTATCATTGGCCAATTCACCTAACCCGCACATCTTTGGACTGTGGGAGGAAACCGGAGCACCCGGAGGAAACCCACGCACACACGGGGAGGACGTGCAGACTCCGCACAGACAATGACCCAAGCTGGAATCGAACCTGGTACCATGGATCTGTGAAGCAATTGTGCTATCCACAATGCTACCGTGCTGCCCTTAAGAACAAATAAATCTACACTATATCATTTTCCCGTAATCCATGTACCTATCCAACAGCTGCTTGAAGGTCCCCAATGTTTCCGACTCAACTACTTCCACAGGCAGTGCATTCCATGCCCCCACTACTCTCTGGGTAAAGAACCTACCTCTGATATCCCTCCTATATCTTCCACCTTTCACCTTAAGAACATAGAATCTGCAGTGCCGAAGGAGGCCATTCGGCCCATCGAGTCTGCACCAGCCCTCGGAGAGAGCTCCCTACCCAAGCCCACATCTTCACCCTCTCCCCGCAACCCAGCGACCCCCACTTAATCATTTTTGGACACCAAGGGCAATTTATCACGGCCAATCCACCTAACCTGCACATCTTTGGACTGTGGGAGGAAACTGGAGCCCCCGGGAGGAAACCCACGCGGACACGGGGAGAACGTGCAGACTCCCCACAGACAGTGACCCAGCGGGGAATCGAACCAGAGACCCCTGGAGCTGTGAAGCAACCGTGCTGCCCTGCGGCTTCACCCTCAACTCACCTCGAGCCTCTAATCCCACTTCCTCCAAGTGACTCGCCAAAATCCGCTTCCCTTTCAGAGGAACGAGCCAGTAGGTTGCCCAAGAGGGCACGCTCCGTATCATTCTGCCCGCATGTGTAGGCACCCACCACACCCCTCCCTGGAGGAGGGCAGCAGGGAAGTGAGAGCTCACTTCAGCCCCCCCCCAACATAAACACTAACTAGGGTGCAGAGTCTTTAAAGAGCCCCTCCCGACCTTCCACTCCCCTCGCTCCCATCCCCACCACCGACTGACCCAAATACCCCAAATGTACTTTTCCCAAACAATGTAGCAACAGGTCTGATAATCTCGCTGAGCTTTCAAAAAAAAAAAATCACACACGCTGACTGACAATGAAAAAATGCTGAGTCAGAGTGACTCACACCAGTGAAATAGAGACTAGTGAAAGAGTCACTAGTGAGTGAAAGAGTCACTAGTGAGTGAGAGAGTCACTAGTGAGCGAGAGAGTCACTAGTGAGCGAGAGAGTCACTAGTGAGCGAGAGAGTCACTAGTGAGCGAGAGAGGTACTAGTGAGCGAAAGAGGTACTAGTGAGCGAAAGAGGTACTAGTGAGCGAAAGAGGTACTAGTGAGCGAAAGAGGTACTAGTGAGCGAAAGAGGCAGAGCGAAAGAGGCACGAGTGAGCGAAAGAGACACGAGTGAGTGAGGCACTCGTGAGTGAAAGAGGCACCAGTGAGTGAGAGAGACAGACACACTAGTGAAATATGGGGAAAGAGAGACACACATTACTGAAATATTGAGATACACATACATGTAATGGAGACACAGAGAGGAAAAGGAGACTGGAGAGAGAGAGCACACACGCATATAATAGACACAAATAGAGGAAAAGAATGATATTGGAGAGTGGGGAAAAGAGGGGGGGGGGGAAGAGGAGTGGGAGAGGCAGAGAGAAATTACAGCAATATTGAGGAGAGAGGGAACGAGAGAAAGGGACATTACTGAAATACTGAGACACACACGTGTAATAGGGCCACAGATAGAGGAAGAAAAGAATGAGATTAAAGAGAGAGTGGAAAGGAGAGGGAGAGAGGTGGTTTAGGATATGCGGAGATGCCTTACCCTGAATTGGAAGCGCATGTTGCTTTGATGGAGAGGACGCGGAGCCTGTTGGCGATGTCCTGGAGGATCTGGAGACCCTGCTGGTCCGGGAGCTGGGGGGAATCCATCAGCTGGGGGAACGTGAGTGACTCTTGCACAAAGCACTGAGGCTGCTACAGGGACAATGCGTGTGTGTGTGTTCAGGAAGAGAGGATGCACCAGGAGCAATGTCCCTGTGTGTGTTCAGGAACAGAGGCTGCTACAGGAATGAGGAATGTGCAATGTCCCTGTGTGTGACTCGGAGACACTGGGCTGCTACAGTTCACTGTGTATGTTACAGGGCCAGTGAAATCGCTGTTGAAATCTGCTCCTCTATATCTGCTTCCTCAATCCACCAGCGGATGTGTCGTTCGTCCAAGTGGGTAGGGATTTGAAATCGAAGTCACGCTACGAACATCTTATTGGTGGAGATGGATAGGGGGGTGGGGGTGAGCTAGAAGGTGGGGGGAGACAGAGCCCTGTGCTACTTTGCACAGTGCACGCACCAGTCTTACAAAACCAGGAAGTGTTATCCTGGGCAAAGTCTGCGGGGGAAATTGCACATTGTGTCCTCATGTTTTGCAAATGGGTCTGGGTCTGAGGGTTTGGAAGGGGAAGGGGGAGGGAAGGGGGAAGGGGGTGCACTTTGCAAACGGCAGAGCTCAGGAGGGGACCGTTCGGCCCATCGTACCCCTCCCCCTGCTGGCCCTTGGAAAGACCTCCCACTCAGTCCCCAACCCATTGACCTCCTGCTCTCCCCTCCCCCCACAGCATGCATTTATCATAGGATTTACAGTGCAGAAGGAGGCCATTCGGCCCATCGAGTCTGCACCGGCCCTTGGAAACAGCACCCTACCCAAGGTCAACACCTCCACCCTATCCCCATAACCCAGTCCAACACTGAAGGGCAATTTTGGACACTAAGGGCAATTTGTCATGGCCAATCCACCTAACCTGCACATCTTTGGACTGTGGGAGGAAACCGGAGCACCCGGAGGAAACCCACGCACACACGGGGAGGATGTGCAAACTGCACACGGACAGTGACCCAGAGCCGGGATCGAACCTGGGACCTCGGCGCCGTGAGGCAACCGTGCTAACCACTTGCGCCACCGTGCTGCCCCTCCTTTGTTAAGACAGAAGCGAAGTACGAATTTACATAGTAAACCCGGATCCTCAGCGCCGCAGTCCCAGTGCTATCCACTGTGTCACATGCCGCCCTCTATTTTTCTCTTCTTTATCAATCCCTTGGTCTGCCTTTGCTGAATTTGAAACTTTTCCCAATCCTCAGGTCTATTGCTTTTTCTAGCTTATTTGCATGCCTCTTTGAATCTAATACTACCTCTAATTTCCCTTTTGTTAGCCATGGTTTGGCTACAGTTCCCTTTCTACTCGTGCGCCAAATAGAAATAAACAACTTTTGGAGTTCGCCTATTCGTTCCTTGAATGCCTGCCATTACCTATCCATTTTCCATCCTTTCATCCCAGTCTGTCATTGCCAGCTCATGCCTTAGGCCATCATAGTAACCTTTATTGAGGTTCAGAACCCTGGTCTCACAATCAACTCCCTCACTATCCACCTTGATAAAGAATTCTACCATATTATGGTCACTCATCCCCAAGGGATCTCTCACAACTAGATTGCCAACTAATCCTTTCTCATTGGACAATACCCAGCCCAAGACGGCCTGTTTCTTTGTTGGTTCCTCAACATACTGGCACAGAAAACCATCCCCTACACACTCGAGAGATTCCTCCTCTATTGTACTGTGACTAATTTGACTCACCAAATCTATATGCCGATTAAAGTTACCCATAATCATGGATGTTCCTTTATCACACACATCTCTGATTTCCTGTTTAATGTTGGGAATCATGGAACCATAGAATTTACAGTGCAGAAGGAGGCCATTCGGCCCATCGAGTCTGCACCGGCCCTTGGAAAGAGCACCCTACTTAAGCCCACACCTCCACCCGAGCACCCTAGGGCAGCACGGCAGCACAGTGGTTAGCACAGTTGCTTCACAGCTCCAGGGTCCCAGGTTCGATCCCCGGCTTGGGTCTGTGCGGAGTCTGCACGTTCTCCCCGTGTGTGTGCGTGGGTTTCCTCCGGGTGCTCCGGTTTCCTCCCACAGTCCAAAGAGGTGCAGGTTAGGTGGATGGGCCACGATAAATTGCCCTTAGTGTCCAAAAAAGATTAAGTGGGGGTTACTAGGTTATGGGGACAGGGTAGATACGTGGGCTTGAGTAGGGTGCTCTTTGTAAGGGCCGGTGCACACTCGATGGGCCGAATGGACTCCTGCACTGTAAATTCTATGATCCCCATAACCCCACCTTAGCTTCTCTGGACACTAAGGGCAATTTAGCACGGCCAATCCACCTAACCCGCACGTCTTTGGACTGTGGGCGGGATCGAACCTGGGACCTCGGCGCCGTGAGGCAGCAGTGCTAACCACTGCGCCACCGTGCGGCCCTCAGTGATGTCATTCTTAAGCATGCTGTCAATCTCCTTTTGTACCTGTGCTAACTTTAGGGGATTGAGTCTGTTATTTAACTGGAATGGCATTTCCTATAACTACATAAGTTCATACGACACAGGAGCATACTGGGGCCATTCGGCCCATCGAGTCTGCTCCGCCATTCGATCATGGCTGATCCCATCCTGGCCTCAACTCCACCGGCCTGCCCGTTCTCCATAACCCTTCAGTCCATTACCAATTAAAAATCTGTCTCACTCCTCCTTAAATTTAGTCACCGCACTCTGGTGTAGCAAATTCCACGGATTCACGACCCTTTGGGTGAAGTAGTTTCTCCTCAACTCCATTTTAAATTTGCGACCTCTCATCCTAAGGTTCTGACCTCTCGTTTTGGTATGCCCCACAAGAGGAAGCCTCCGCTCCACGTCTACTTTATCCATGCCTTTTGTCATCTTGAATACCTCAGTTTGATCTCCCCTCGTTCTTCTAAACTCTAGAGAGTATCGGCCGAAATGACTCAATCTCTCTTCATACGAAAAACCCTCTCATCTTTGGAATCAACCTCGTGAACCTCCTCCGAGCTGCCTCCAATGTCACTACATCTTTCCTCAAATAAGGGGCCCAAAACTGTGCACCATACTCCAGGTGCAGTCTCATCAACGCGACAACACTTCTTACCTTTACACTCAATTCCTTTAGCTATAAATGTCAACATTCCATTCACGTTCTTGTCTGCTGCACCTGCATGCTCGTTTCCTGTGACTCATGCACTCGGACTCCCAGATCCCTCTGCAACGGAGCCCCCCGGAGTCTCTCCCCATTCAGAAAATAAGTTGCCTTTCCATTTTTCCAGTCAAAATGGATGACCTCACACTTATCGACATTAAACGCCATCTGCCACATGTTGGCCCACTCTCCTAACCTATCTATGTCCGTTTGTAAGATTCTTAATTTCCTCATCGCAACTTCCTGTCCCACCTATTTTTGTGTCGCCTGCAAATTTGGCTGGAGGACCTTCTATCCCTGTATCCAAGTCGTTAATATAGATTGTAAATAGGGGAGGCATGCGGCGCAGTGGTTAGCCCTGCTGCCTCACAGCGCCGAGGTCCCAGGTTCGATCCCGGCCCTGGGTCACTGTCCGTGTGGAGTTTGCACATTCTCCCCGTGTCTGCCTGGGTTTCACCCCCACAACCCAAAGATGTGCAGGGTAGGTGGATTGGCCGCGCTAAATTGGAGAAAAGAATAATGGGGTACTCTAAATTTATTTTTAAAAATATAGATAGTAAATAGCCGGGACCCAAAGACCGAACCCTGTGACACTCCACTGGTTACATCTCGCCATCCAGAAAAAGACCCATCCCGACTCTCTGCCTTCTGTCCGTCAGCCAGTCTTCTGACAAAGTTAATAAATTACCCCTAACCCCATGTGTGTTAACCTTCTGTGCGGCACCTTTATCAAACACCTTCCGAAAGTCCAGATACACTACATCTACAAGACCCCCATTATCCACTTGGCTTGTTAGAACTTTAGCAAATTAGTCAAACATGATTTGCCCTCCATAAAATAGGCCGGTTTAGCTCAGTGGGCTAGACAGCTGGTTTGTAATGCAGAACAAGGCCAGCAGCGCGGGTTCAATTCCCGTACCGGCTTACCCGAACAGGCGCCGGAATGTGGCGACTAGGGGCTTTTCATAGTAACTTCATACTTGTGACAATAAAAGATTATTATTCTTATTACATTAACACCATGCTGAGTCGGATGGATTGCGTTCGGACTTTCCAAATGTCCCGATATTACTTCCTGAAGAATGGATTCTAACAGTTTCCCAACGACAGATGTTAAACTGACTGGTCTGTCATTTCCCACATCCTGCCCCCCCTCCCTTTTTGAATAAGGGTGTCACATTAGCATTCTTCACTGACTGAGTGTTCTGACTGGGGTAAATACTGAAAAGTGTTGTCATCACAGGAAGACTGATCAGATTGGCTAATAGGGAAGCTGTGCTAGATTTATTTGATTCAGTTACGGGATGTGGGCGTCGCCAGTTAGGCCGAGCATTTATTGCCCATCCCTAGTTGCCCTTCAGAAGGTGGGGGTGAGCTGCCTTCTTGAACCGCTGCCGTCCCTGAGCTGTAGGTACACCCACAGTGCTGTTAGGGAGAGGGTTCCAGGGTTTTGCCCCAGCGACAGTGAAGGAACGGCCGATATATTTCCAAGTGGGGATGGTGAGGGGCTCGGAGGGGAGCCTCCAGGTGGTGGGGTTCCCAGGTATCTGCTGCTCTTGTCCTTCTAGATGGTGGTGGTCGTGGGTTTGGAAGGTGCTTGTCGAAGGAGCCTTGGCGAGTGGCCGCAGTGCATCTCGTAGACGGTGCACACGGCTGCCGCTGTGCGTCGGGGGGTGGAGGGGGTGGGTGTTGAAGGTGGGGGTTAGCGTGTCGATCGAGCGGGGTGAGGGAGCTGCTTTGTCCTGGATGGTGTCGAGCTTCTCGAGTGTTGTCGGAGCCGCGCCCATCCAGGCGAGTGGGAGAGTCCATCACACTCCTGACTTGTGTCCTTGTAGATGGTGGACAGGCTTTGGGGGGGTCAGGAGGTGAGTTACTCTCCGCAGGATTCCCAGCCTCTGACCTGCGCTGGTAGCCACAGTATTTATACGGCTGGGTCCAGTTCAGTTTCTGATCAATGGTAACCCCAGGATGTTGAGTGTGGGGGATTCGGCGATGGTAATTGTGATGAATGATATCTGTATACACGTGTACCTTTAATGCGTAGGCCCCTTTAAGACTGGGTTTGGAACCCTGGGGGACTCCGCCTCCGGCTCCGCCTCTGGCTCCGCCCCCGGGAAGCTGTATATAAGGTTACGTTCAGTAGGCAGCGTGCAGTGTGGCTTCTCGGCAGCTGTCTGGTTCTCTGGTAATTAAAGCATTTGTATTACCAATCATCTCTCTCGAGTCGTAATTGAGGGTATCTCAATTTAATAACCAGACTACATCAGGATGGACAGCGGTCTAAAGCTGGAGAAGCTCAATTTGGACGCTCGGTCGCCGGAAGCCACTGAAATGTTAAAATACTGGCTCTGGTGCTTTGAGGCCTATCTGAATTCCTCAGAGACTGAAGTTGACGGACCTCACAAGCTGAGCTTACTACATGCCCGCGTGGGCCACCGACTATCCTCCGTGATCGAGAAAGCTACGACGTACGAAACGGTGGTCGAAATCCTACAGATGCGCTTCGTAAAGTCGATAAACGAGGTACACGACAGACATTTGCTCTCGACCTGCCGCCAGCGCTCCGGGGAAACGCTAGATGAATACTTGGAGAGACTCACCGCGCTCGCCAGGAACTGCGACCATAAAGAGGTGACGGCAGAAGTCCACATGAACTTACATATTCGTGATGCTTTCGTGTCCGGTATCCGATCCACGTACATCCGGCAGCGGCTCCTAGAAGATGGAGCGAAGGACCTCCAAGGCACGGTAACGCTCGCCTCTTCCCTGGAAGCGGCCCACTATAATCTCCGCACGTACCCCGGGGACCTTGCGAACCCCTCTCGATCCTCTCCAGACTCGGCCATGCTTCAGGCCTGCGCCGCTCACACCGGGGGCCCCCAATGCTATTTATGTGGGCAATGCCAACACTCGCGCCAGCGTTGCCCGGCCCGCTCCGCTATCTGCGGCGAATGCGGAAAGAAGGGGCACTTCGCCAAGGTCTGCCTGGCTGGGCCCAAAGGCCAGAAACAAAAGTCTCATCGGGCCCAGAAATCGAACTCCTGGGACCACAGGCCCCGCAACGCAGCCGCGCGGCGGCCGGACACGCCTACTTCCGACGCGTCATCGGCCTCGTGCGAGTCATGGGGGTGGCCATCTTGGCGGCGGCCATCTTCAAAACTCAAAACGTGTGACCGACGACGGCGGCCATTTTGCGAGTCCAATTCAACCGAGGACTCTGACTGCCCGCAACTCGGAGCGATCACGCTCGATCAATCTCAGCCGAAGCACCTGCGAAACCCAATGATGCAGGTTCAAATCAACGGCCGCGACATTCCCTGCCTTTTTGACTCCGGGAGCACGGAGAGTTTTATCCATCCAGACACGGTAGTCCACCTCTGGGGTCTCGCTTCCACGTTGGCTGACGACTCCGGGACCAGTTCTACTCCGGAGGCACGTGAGGAGCCATAAGACAGATCCACTGGTCGAGAGGGTCCAACTACTACACGCAAACCCTCAATACGCCTACGTCGAGCCCCCCTGACGGCAGGCAGGACACCGTTTCCCTGCGAGACCTGGCACCCGCTGGCTCGCCCACCGACCCCCCCCCTTCCACCGATGCTCCCCTCCCCGCCCCGGTGTCGACTCCGACAGCACCCCCCCCCCCCATAGTGCCCCCCTCCCCCCAGCCGGCGCCGGTACCAATCACCCTAGTCATCCCGGATACCCCCCCCCCTGCTCCAACGAGGGCAAAGGCTCAGACAACCGTGCTCCCGGATATACCCCCGCCGAGGACGACCGTATCCGCCGCACCACCACCGGAGCTGAGAAGGTCGACACGGGCAATCAGATCACCCAAAAGACTGAACTTGTTATTCCACTTCACCCCCGACGGACTATGCGTTTTTTTTAAACAGGGGGTGAATGTGATGAATGATATCTGTATACACATGTACCTTTAATGCGTAGGCCCCTTTAAGACCAGGTTTGGAACCCTGGGGGACTCCGCCTCCAGCTCCGCCCCCAGGAAGCTGTATATAAGGTTCCGTTCAGTAGGCAGCGTGCAGTGAGCACACTTCTCGGCAGCTGTCTGGTTCTCTGGTAATTAAAGCCTTTGTATTACCAATCATCTCTCTCGAGTTGTAATTGAGGGTATCTCAGCAATGCCACTGAATGTCAAGGGGCGGTGGTTAGATCCTCTCTTGTAGAAGATGGTCATTGCCTGGCACTTGTGTGGCGCGAATGTTAGTTGCCACTTGTCAGCCCCGAGTCTAGATATTGTCCAGGTCTTGCTGCATTTGGACAGGGACTGCTTCAGTGTCTGAGAACGGTGCTGAACTTTGTGCAGTCATCCGCGAACACCCCCACGTCTGACTTTATGATGAAAAGGACCAGGGGTTATGGGGAGAAGGCAGGAGAATGGGAAAGGGAAATTTAACAATGGAACAAATTTTAAAGCTTTGAATCTAAATACACAAAACATTTGGAACAAACTTAATGAGCTAATGGCACAAATAGAAACAAAAAGCTATAAGACCATAATACATAGGAGCAGAATTAGGCCACTCGGCCCATCGAGTCTGCTCCACCATTCAATCATGGCTGATATTTTCTCATCCCCATTCTCCTGCCTTCTCCCCATATCCCCTGACCCCCTTATTAATCAAGAACCTGTCTATCTCTGTCTTAAAGACACTCAGTGAGTTGGCCTCCACAGCCTTCTGCGGCAAAGAGTTCCACAGATTCACCACCCTCTGGCTGAAGAAATTCCTCCTCATCTCTGTTTTAAAGGATCGTCCCTTTAGTCTGAGATGGTGTCCTCGGGTTCTAGTTTTTCCTACAAGTGGAAACATCCTCTCCACGTCCACTCTATCCAGGCCTCGCAGTATCCTGTAAGTTTCAATAAGATCCCCCCTCATCCTTCTAAACTCCAGCGAGTACAGACCCTGAATCCTCAACCGTTCCTCATACGACAAGCTCTTCATTCCAGGGATCATTCCTGTGAACCTCCTCTGGACCCTTTCCACGGCCGGCACATCCTTCCTTAGATACGGGGCCCAAAACTGATTTGGTGGCCGAAACGTGGATACAAGTCTGGGAGTTGAATATCCAAGGGCACGCAGTATTTCGGGGAGATAGGGTGAAAGGAAAAGGAGGTGGCGCAGCCCTGCTGGTGAGGAATGGGATCAGTGTTGGAATGGGAAATGTCATATGAACTGGGGATCAAGATGTGTAATCATTCTGGGTAAAAATAAGAAATAGCAAAGGGTAGACGTCTTTGGTAGGAGTAATCCCCAAACAGTAGTTCTACAGTGGGGCACAGTGCAAACCAGGAAATACTGGGGGCTTGCAAGAAAGGTACGGCAATAATCATAGTTGATTTTAATATGCATGACTGGAAGAATCAAATTGGCAAGGGTAGCCTGGAGGCAGAGTTCATTGAATGTGTTAGAGATCGTTTTGGAACAGTATGTTCGGGAACCAACCAGGAAGGAGGCCACTGTGGATTTGGTATTCTGTAATGAGGAGGGATTCATTAATGGCCTCGCAGTTCAGGATCCACGAGGGAGAAGTGACCGTAGTATGGTAGAATTCCAGATTCAGTTTGGGGGGGGGAGAAAGTGCAGTCCCACACGAGCGTTCTGGAATTGAACAAAGGAAATGACACAGGCTTGAGGACAGATTGGGCCCGTAGAGACTGGGCAGGAAGGCGAAAAGGCAGGACAGCTGATGGGCAGCGGCAGTTGTTTAAGGAGATACTCAATTCCTCACAACTAAAATATCTCCCAGTGAGGAGGTGTAACTCAGAGAGAAGAGATAAATCCAGACGATTCTGAATTTGACGTTCCTCAAATTAGATTGGACAATGAGGAAGTGATAAAAAACAGGGATGAGGGAGTCAATGTCCTGACCTTTGCCTCCCGTGTGGCCCGGAGATGTTGGTTATATTGTTTTGTTCTTGTTGAAACCTGAGGTTTAAAATTGTTAAAATTATAAATGCCTTAATAAAATATTTTCAAAATTTTTTTTTTTTTGTAAATTGGGATAAATAATTGAGTTACCTTCCGGAGGAAAAATCAAAGTGACCCAAAAGAGTTATTACAGTCACATAGGGCTGTATGTGAGAATAAACTGGGAAGTACAAACGTATGTGAGGAAGAAAGATGGGAAGAGGGGAAACAAACACCCATGGCTAAACAAGTAGGTCAAGGACAACATAGAGACCAAAACTAAGGCACATCATATTGCAAAGGCCAGTGACCGGCTGGAAGATTGGGAAACCTTCAAACATAAACAAAGGGATACTAAAAACGTAATAAAAGAAGCCAAGGTAAATTCCGAAAGAAAACTAGCGCAGAAGACCAAAAAGGATAACAAAAGCTTCTATAAGTACATAAAAGGGAAGCGAGTCGCCAAGGTGAATGTTGGCCCCTTTGGAAGATGAAACCGATGGGTTAATAGTGGGGAACACAGAAATGACAGAGATGCTAAATCAATACTTTGCCTCAGTTTTCGTGGTGGAGAACACTAGTACCATTCCTATAGGAACGGGAAATTCAGAGGGAATAGAAAGGGTGGAACTTAGAACAATAAGGAAACCATACTCCACAAACTATTGGGATTGAAGGCAGACATGTCCCCCGGGCCTATATCCTAGGGTGCCAAAGGAAGTGGCAACGGGCCCATTAGTTATAATATTGCTAAATTCCAACACTTACTTTTGTACTTCCCAGTTTATTCTCACATACAGCCCTATGTGACTGTAATAACTCTTTTGGGTCACTTTGATTTTTCCTCCGGAAGGTAACTCAATTATTTATCCCAATTTTTAAAAAAAAAAATGTGAAAATATTTTATTAAGGCATTTATAATTTTAACAATTTTAAACCTCAGGTTTCAACAAGAACAAAACAATATAACCAACATCTCCGGGCCACCCAGGAGGCAAAGGTCAGGACATTGACCCCTCATCCCTGTTTTTTTATCACTTCCTCATTGTCCAATCTAATTTGAGGAACGTGAAATTCAGAATCGTCTGGATTTATGTCTTCTCCCTGAGTTACAAAGGACCAACACCTCCTCCTTTCCTGCTCTATCGAAATGCCGTTTGAGCATATGAACATGACACACTCTGAGAGCTTCCCTTCTACGTTTCGAAACCTGATCGTTAGGGCTGCAGTGTTGCTAACTTTTGGTTGGCTCTTAATTTGGCTCTGTTTAATCACGTTTGCTCAAGAGTCGCCAGGTATCTTTCGACACCGCCACAAGGTTCAGAACCGAATACTGATCAATGACTCGATACACCAGTTAGTAAGTTCAAAAGCAATGCTCATTTATTTACACACAGTCAAATCTACTCATGCATAAACTCTACAAACTAAACTATCACTATTACTAAAGCCTATACTTAGCTTCGGGCGCCCACTCAGTCAGAGGAACAATGGCCGTTGCTCGGTTCTGAGGCTGCTGGGTTGAGCTGTTTACAGGGTAACAACTAGGAGCGTCTATCTCGTAGCGTGCGTTGACTTGGGACTTACTTGGTCTGGTCAGCTGCTAGGCAGGTCTCTCTCTTCGGTGAGAGCCAAGGCCAAAGGAGGAAGTTCTCCCTTGGGGGATACCTTTTATACGGAAAAGGGGCTTCGCGAGCTTTTGGGCAGGCCTTGAACTTGGCCTCAACTAATTGGGTCTTTCCCAATCAGTCGTATCGATCTTCCTCCAATAGAGGGGTGGTTCCCTGATCGCTGGGCGTGTCCTGGTGACTGTTGGTCAGCTTTGTCTTAGCTTCTTCTAGCGCCGGGGAGTCTGTCCTAACATTGTGTATCTAAATGTTTCCCTTTTGTCCCCGGAGATGGCTCATTAGTATGTAAATCGGTTGGTAGTTTCTGTCCTGTCTGAGCGTTTAAGGTTCTAATCAACAGACGGAGCTTGCACCTGCTCGTTTCTTAGCATTGTCCAATTTTCCCTGCATTCTTTGCGGGTGTCCATTTTGTAATCGGGACGTGGCCCTCCCAGATGGCTACAACAGTAGCACAAGGGCAGCACGGTAGCGCAAGTGGATAGCACTGTGCTCCACCGCGCCGGGGTCCCAGGTTCGATTCCCCGCTGGGTCACCGTCTCTGCGGAGTCCGCACGTTTTCCCCGTGTCGGCGTGGGTTTCCTCCGGGGGCTCCGGTTTCCTCCCACAGTCCAAAGACGTGCAGGTTAGGTGGATTGGCCGTGATAAATTGCCCTTAGTGACCAGAAGGGTAGGGGGGGGGTTATTGGGTTACGGGGATAGGGTGGAAGTGAGAGGGCTTAAGTGGGTCGGTGCAGACTCGATGGGCCGAATGGCATTCTTACCAAATAATCCCCCTCACTCGATTTCCTTTGATAAGACCCACTAAATCTACTTTTAATGGTCCACAACCATACCAATACTTTCTCCCCAGTAGCAAAACAACGGAAGTCTGATTCCCTATCCGCCCCTTTCTCCATCCCCTGCTCCTGTCCTTTACCTACCAACTGATCAAACGCGGTTTCTGACACCTGAACGTCAGCCAGCCTATCGGGACCCCCCCCGCGTTCTCTTCCTCCTGCCCCAGCCTGTGATGTGTGACCCAGTTCCCACACAATTTGGAAACTCCCCAGGAGGTGCTTCTTGCAACACCTCCGGTGTCTGACTTTCCACTGCGCAATAATCAAAGGTGTGTGGGATCAGATACAATTTACAAGAGCTCAACATTGGAATTCTGCACCCCCATTAGCCCCACCCTTTTTTGTTATTTTTAATAAAAAGATATTTTTTGGGAATACATAGTTTACAAAAGGTGACTGTCATCTATTGACATATGTTTACCTCTCCCTCCCCGCTTTACCCCTTGTCGTTTGGCCTTGCCCCCTCACCCTCCATACTTTCAGTGTTTTGGCTTTGACCTTGAACAAAGAACAAAGAACAAAGAAAAGCACAGCACAGGAACAGGCCCTTCGGCCCTCCAAGCCCGTGCCGACCATGCTGCCCGTCTAAACTACAATCTTCTACACTTCCTGGGTCCGTATCCCTCTATTCCCATCCTATTCATGCATTTGTCAAGATGCCCCTTAAACGTCACTATCGTCCCTGCTTCCACTACCTCCTCCGGTAGTGAGTTCCAGGCACCCACTACCCTCTGTGTAAAAAACTTGCCTCGTACATCTACTCTAAACCTTGCCCCTCGCACCTTAAACCTATGCCCCCTAGTAATTGACCCCTCTACCCTGGGGAAAAGCCTCTGACTATCCACTCAGTCTATGCCCCTCATAATGTTGTAGACCTCTATCAGGTCGCCCCTCAACCTCCGCCGTTCCAGTGAGAACAAACCGAGTTTATTCAACCTCTCCTCACAGCTAATGCCCTCCATACCAGGCAACATCCTGGTAAATCGCTTCTGCACCCTCTCTAAAGCCTCCACATCCTTCTGGTAGTGTGACGACCAGAATTGAACACTATACTCCAAGTGTGGCCTAATTAAGGTTCTATACAGCTGCAACATGACTTGCCAATTCTTATACTCAATGCCCCAGCCAATGAAGGCAAGCATGCCGTATGCCTTCTTGACTACCTTCTCCACCTGTGTTGCCCCTTTCAGTGACCTGTGGACCTGTACACCTATATCTCTCTGACTGTCAATACACTTGAGGGTTCTACCATTCACTGTCTCCCTGTTGTCTATTCCTGCCCTTCCCAACCCCCCCCCTCTCCCTGGCTCCCCCCCCCCTCCCCTCTCTACCTGTTCTCTGCTGTCTCGTTGGCTCCTGTGTGGTTTCCCATCCCCCTCCCCTCACTTTATCAGCTGTTGGCTTCAAAGGGTGTAGCGCACAAAGACTCACGAGAGACGAATAGAGATGAAGTCGCTGAGGCTTTATTAAGCGTGACTTGTTCCCCGCAGTTCAGTAACAGACTGGCCTGCGGGGGAGAACTCCAGGTTCTTATACTCCGCCTTCAGGGCGGAGCTAGAGGTTAACAGCCAACCAGGACCCGGGATCTGTCAGCCAATGACATCACGGCTTCGCAGTGCCACATGACCCCTAATGCATACTACCACATTCACCCCTTGTTAAAAATGAACCCGGCGGGGTGGTGCTTCGTATGGTGGTAAGGGTTTACAAGGCTGGTCCTGGGAGTAAAACGTTTGCATGTACAGAGGTTTTTTTTTTGTGTTTTGAACTATTTACAGTAAAAGGGGGAAAAGGAAAACGTTCTCGTTGCAGTCCACAATATAGTAATGTTACATTGATGCCACAAGTCGGTCGGGCGGTCTGGTCGTCCTCGTCGATCGCCTCGGCCCCGGTGGTGGTGGTGCTTGTTCCCGTGTTGTCGTCTCCGGGAGCCTTACGGTTTCTGCTTCCGCTTCACTTCTGGTCGGACCTGGGAGGAGGACCGATCCCCCCGGGAAGGGGGCGCTCGCGGGGTGCGCCGGTGGCAGGGAGGGGGTGATTGGTGTCGGGGGGTGTGTGTGTTGCCGGCGGGCGCCAGATCTCGCAGGGAGACCGTGTCCTGTCGGCCGTCGGGGTACTCCACGTAAGCGTACTGCGGGTTCGCGTGGAGGAGGCGAACCCTCTCGACCAACGGGTCCGACTTGTGCGCCCGCACATGTTTTCGGAGCAGGATGGGTCCTGGGACCGCCAGCCAGGTCGGCAGCGACGTTCCAGAGGAGGACCTCCTGGGGAAGACAAGGAGGCGCTCATGAGGCATTTGGTTAGTGCTAGTACACAGTAGCGACCGGATGGAATGGAGAGCGTCCGGGAGGACCTCCTGCCACCGTGAAACTGGGAGGTCCCTGGACCGTAGGGCCAGTAGGACGGTCTTCCAGACCGTGCCGTTCTCCCTCTCTACTAGCCCGTTCCCCCGGGGGTTGTAGCTGGTCGTCCTGCTCGAGGCTATACCGTTGCTGAGCAGGAACTGGCGCAGCTCGTCACTCATAAAGGAGGACCCCCTGTCACTGTGGACGTATGAGGGGCAACCGAACAGTGTGAATATGGTGCTAAGGGCTTTAATGACTGTGGCCGCTGTCATGTCAGGGCAGGGGATGGCGAAGGGGAAACGGGAGTACTCGTCCACCACGTTCAGGAAGTATATGTTGCGGTCGGTGGAGGGGAGGGGCCCTTTGAAGTCCAGACTGAGGCGTTCAAAGGGACGGGAAGCCTTGATCAGGTGCGCTCTATCTGGCCTGAAAAAGTGCGGTTTGCACTCTGCGCAGATGTGGCAGTTCCTTGTGACTGTACGGACCTTCTCCACGGAGTAGGGGAGGTTGCGGGACTTTATAAAGTGGTAGAACCGAGTGACCCCCGGGTGGCAGAGGTCCTCGTGGAGGGTTTGGAGACGGTTAATTTGTGCGTTGGCACATGTGCCGCGAGATAGGGCATCGGACGGCTCGTTCAGCTTTCCGGGACGATACATGATCTCATAGTTGAAGGTGGAGAGCTCGATCCTCCACCTTAAGATCTTGTCGTTCTTAATTTTGCCCCGCTGTGCATTATCGAACATGAAGGCTACCGAGCTTTGGTCAGTGAGGAGAGTGAATCTCCTGCCGGCCAGGTAATGCCTCCAACGTCGCACAGCTTCCACTATGGCTTGGGCTTCCTTTTCCACTGAGGAGTGGCGGATTTCTGAAGCGTGGAGGGTTCGGGAGAAAAGGCCACGGGCCTACCCGCTTGGTTAAGGGTGGCCGCTAGAGCTACATCGGAGGCGTCGCTCTCGACCTGGAAGGGGAGGGACTCGTCGATGGCACGCATCGTGGCCTTTGCGATATCCGCTTTGATGCGGCTGAAGGTCTGGCAAGCCTCTGTGGACAGGGGGAAGGTCGTGGTCTGTATTAGGGGGCGGGCCTTGTCTGCGTACTGGGGGACCCACTGGGCGTAATATGAAAAAAAAACCAGGCAGCGTTTTAGGGCTTTTGAGCAGTGAGGGAGGGGAAATTCCATGAGGGGGCGCATGCGTTCGGGGTCGGGGACTATTATCCCATTGCGCACTACATATCCCAAGATGGCTAGACGGTTTGTACTAAAAACGCACTTGTCCTCGTTGTATGTGAGGTTCAAGGCTTTAGCGGTCTGGAGGAATTTTTGGAGGTTGGCGTCGTGGTCCTGCTGATCGTGGCCGCAGATGGTCACGTTGTCGAGGTACGGGAACGTGGCCTGCAACCCGTGTTGATCAACCATTCGGTCCATCCCCGTTTGTGACGCCAAATGGGACCCGTAGGAAATGGTATAATCGCCCGTCGGCCTCGAAGGCTGTGTACTTGCGGTCACTTGGGCGGATGGGGAGCTGATGGTAGGCGGACTTGAGGTCCACGGTGGAGAAGACCTTATATTGGGCAATCCGATTGACCATGTCGGATATGCGGGGGAGAGGGTACGCATCTAGTTGTGTGTACCTGTTGATGGTCTGGCTATAGTCTATGACCATCCTTTGCTTCTCCCCTGTCTTTACTACTACCACCTGTGCTCTCCAGGGACTATTGCTGGCCTGGATTATGCCTTCCTTCAGTAGCCGCTGGACTTCGGACCGAATGAATGTCCGGTCCTGGGCGCTGTACCGTCTGCTCCTAGTGGCGATGGGTTTGCAATCCGGGGTGAGGTTTGCAAACAAGGATGGGGGCTCAACCTTGAGGGTTGCGAGGCCGCAGATAGTGAGTGGGGGTATTGGGCCGCCGAATTGGAAGGTCAGGCTCTGCAGGTTGCACTGGAAATCTAATCCCAGTAATGTGGGCGCGCAGAGTTGGGGAAGGACGTTTAGTTTGTAGTTTTTAAACTCCCTCCCTTGCACCGTTAGGGTCACTATGCAGAAGCCTTTGATCTCTACGGAGTGGGATCCTGCAGCTAGGGAAATCTTTTGCGCACTGGGACGGATGGTCAAAGAACAGCGTCTTACCGTGTCGGGGTGGATGAAGCTTTCCGTGCTCCCGGAGTCGACTAGGCATGGTGTCTCGTGCCCGTTTATCAGCACCGTTGTTGTCGTCGTCTGGAGCGTCCGGGGCCGTGCTTGGTCCAGCGTCATTGAGGCCAGACTTGATTGTAGTGTTTGAGCTTCTTCCTCGAACCCCGTGGAGCCGTCAACACTGGGGTCCGTTGTTGCCGTCCAAGATGGTGGCGGGGGTGGACAAAATGGCCGCCCCCATGCATCGCACATGACTGGGGGGTCACAAGATGGCGGCGCCCCTCCTCTCCTTGTGGTGGCCGGGACCCAAAATGGCGGCGCCTGCGGGTCACACATGGGGCGCTGGGGGGGTTGGGGAGCGTCAGAAACGCGCAGCTCGCCTTGTTCTCCGGGGACAGCGGTAGTCAGGACCCAAACTGGTTGCGCCTGCGGGTCGTACATGGGGCGCTGGACAGCGGTGGCCGGGACCCAAACTGGTTGCGCCTGCGGGTCGTACATGGGGCGCTGGGGGGGTTGGGGAGCGTTATAAGCGCGCAGGAATCCTTGTTCGCCGGGGACCGCGGCGACCTCCCGGGACCGGCACACAGCCGCGAAATGGCCCTTTTTCCCGCAGCTCTTACAAGTCGCTGCGCGGGCCGGGCAGCGCTGCCGGGGGTGTTTCGCCTGGCCGCAGAAATAGCAGCGGGCTCCCCCGGGACGACTTGGCGTCTGAACCGCGCAAGCCTGTGGGGTGGGGGGGAGGGGGGGGGTTTGTCGCGACGGGGGTCCACGGAGCCCAAGGGGCTGCCGCGCGGTCGGGGCCGTAGGCGCGGGCGTTTCGCGCGGCCACATCTAGTGAGGCTGCAAGGGCCCGTGCCTCTGAGAGTCCTAGCGACTCTTTTTCTAAAAGTCTTTGGCGGATTTGGGAAGAGTTCATACCTGCCACAAAAGCATCACGCATCAACATGTCCGTGTGTTCCATCGCGTTTACCGGCGGGCAGCTGCAGGCCCGTCCCAAAGTTAGCAGCGCGGCGTAGAATTCGTCTAGCGATTCTCCGGGACTTTGCCGTCTCGTTGCGAGTTGGTAGCGTGCGTAGATCTGGTTCACTGGGCGAACATAGATGCTCTTTAGTGCTGCGAACGTCATCTGGAAATCCTCTGCGTCTTCGATGAGAGGGAAAATTTCCGGGCTTACCCTCGAGTGCAGGACCTGTAGTTTCTGGTCTTCTGTGACCCGGCCGGGGGCCGTTCTGAGGTAGGCCTCGAAACAAGTCTGCCAGTGGTTGAAAACTGCTGCTGAGTTCACTGCGTTGGGGCTGATCCCCAGGCATTCCGGGATGATCCTGAGCTCCATAGTTCTTTTAAGCACGCTTAATAAATTGTAGCGCACAAAGACTCATGAGAGACGAATAGAGATGAAGTCGATGAGGCTTTATTAAGCGTGACTTAGTTCCCCGCAGTTCAGTAGCTAACTGGCCTGCGGGGGAGAACTCCAAGTTCTTATACTCCGCCTTCAGGGCGGAGCCAGAGGTTAACAACCAACCAGGACCCGGGATCTGTCAGCCAATGACATCACGGCTTCACAGTCCCACATGACCCCTAATGCATACTACCACAAAGGGGACCTGGAACAAGTTGCTGATGGCCTCCACGTTTTGTGGAAGCCCTCCTCCTCCGACCCTCGGATGGCAGATTTGATTTTCTCCAGGCGGATTCTCCGACGGGCGATGAGGGAAGCAAAGGCGAGGGCTTTGGGCCTCTTCCCCGTATGTCGTTCTGGCTGGTCTGATACCCTGAAGATTGCCACTCTGGGACATGGCTCCACCCTAACCCCTACAACCTTGGACATCGCCTCGAAGAAGGCTGTCCAGAGCCCGACAAGTCTGGGGCAAGCCCAGAACATGCGGGTGTGGTTGGCACCGTTGGCATTTGCCCTCCACCTCCGGAATGAACCTGCTGTTTCAGGGCCTGGTCAGGCGTGCTCTGCGCCCCACTTTAAACCAAGTGAGGCTTAGCCTTGCGCAAGTGGAGGTGGAGTTGGCCCTGCCCAGTGCTTCGCTCCAGAGTCCCCACCCTAGGGCAGCACGGTAGCACAAGTGGACAGCACTGTGGCTTCACAGTGCCAGGGTCACAGGTTCGACTCCCCGCTGGGTCACTGTCTGTGCGGAGTCTGCACGTTCTCCCCGTGTCTGCGTGGGTTTCCTCCGGGTGCTCCGGTTTCCTCCCACAGTCCAAAGACGTGCAGGTTAGGTGGATTGGCCGTGATAAATTGCCCTTAGTGACCAAAAGGTTAGGAGGGGTTTTATTGGGTTACGAGGATCGGGTGGAAGTGAGGGTTTAAGTGGGTCGGTGCAGACTCGATGGGCGGAATGGCCTCCACTGTATGTCCTATGTCTATGTTCTATTTCTATCCCGAGTTCTTCCTCCCACTTCTCCCGTGTTTCGTCCAGTGGGGAGCATGTCCTTTCTAATAGTCGCCCATACGGGTCCCCACAGTTCCCATTCCCAGATTATCCCCGGCCAGTAGTGTCTTGTGAGAATACCTTTAAGAAATGGGTGTTTATAAATGGGTCTGTATATAAATATCTGTAGTGAGAGTACCTTTAAGAAATGGGTGTTTACTACTGCAGTGATGTCAGAGAGTGGGTGGAGCTGGGCTGTCTGTCAGCTTTTTACTTTCGTTTTAGGCTGTTTGCTGCAGGGTGTTTTTAGTTTTGTTTTCAGTGTTGGAGCTGAAGCCAGACAGAGCAGGTGTACTGTTGATCTCTCTGCCATGAAAAGACTATCTCTTGATCATTTGGTGAATTCAGAATTATAAATGTTCTCAGTAGTAACTTTAACCTGATGTGCTTCTGTTTAAAGGTTTTTTTTTAAAGTCTTCTGGATGTTAAAAGGACAGCTTATGGATTACTTAATGTTGTATTCTTTGGGGGTTATATTTGAATTGATGGTTGCTAAGCTGTTCACTGTATGTTTTAAAAAGGTTAACTTGAGTGAATAGAATAAACATTGTTTTGCTTTAAAAAATACTTTTCCATTTCTGCTGTACCACACCTGTAGAGTGGGCCGTGTGCTCCCCATACCACAATCTATTAAAAGTTGTGGGTCAGGTGAACTCCATGATACACTTTGGGGTTCTCTAAACCCTGGCCCATAACAGTAGTTCCTGTAACATTGTGCGTCTCGGGATCCGTGGGTATATTTTCGTCTCCTTCTGGAGGAAGTTCTTTACCTGTAGATGTCGCAGTTCATTCCTGTTGGGTGGGGTTTTCTGTCAGTTCCTCTAAAGTCACGAACCTGTCCTCTGTGTAGAGGTCCCCAACAGTCAACGTTGGGGACCTCCTCGAGGTGGTGTCCAGCATGGCTGGCGCGAACCTGTGTTTGCCGTCGATGAGGGCCACGATGGACATCCTGGCTAGGCCGAAGCCTGTCTCATTTGATTCCAGGTTCGGACTGTGGCTACCAGCACTGGGCTTGTTGAGTGTTTGGCTGGTGGGGATGGGAGCGCTGCCGTGGCGAGTGCTCGGATGTTCGTCCATGTGCAGGAGCTCTCCTCCCTCCTCACCCATTGCGTTTCCGGCTCTTTCACCCACCCCCTCGCTCTTTCTGCAGAGGCCACCCAGTGGTAGGATTGGAGGTTCGGGAGGGCCAAGCACCCCCATGTTATATTTCTTTGCAGGACCTTTTTTGTGGAACCTTGAGTCCCACTTGTGGATTCGTGTCCAGTCGTAGGCAGTCTGGACCCCCAGGTAGCGGAATTTGCTTTGGGCTTGTTTGAATGGTAGTCCCTCCAGCCCTGCCCCTCCCCCTCTCGGGTTCACGGGGAAGACTTCTCTCTCGCTCATGTTGCGTTTGTAGCCCGGGAAGGCTCCAAACTCTCTCAGGAGCTTCACGATCCCTCCCATGCTGCTTTGAGGGGGGGGGGGGCGGGGGTCTCAGATGTGGAGGAGCAGGCCATCCGCATCGAGCGAGACTCTGTGCTCTCTGCCTCCTCTTCGGATTCCCGTCCAGCTTTTCGCCGCTCTCTGGACAATCGTCAAGAGTCTCATTGGCAGAGTAAAGGGGAGGGTGGGGGGGGGGGGGGGGGGGGGAGGGGGGCATGTCCGCCTTCTGCCTCAGTGCAGCTGAATGTATTCGGAGCTGGTGGTGTTGGTCCAGACGCTCGCCTTGGGGGCGTTGTACAGGAGTCCCATCTGTCATGTGAGAGTACCTTTAAGTCAGGGATGTTTAAGCAATGTACCTTTAAGAAAACAGTGATGTCAGAGAGTGGGTGGAGCGGAGGTCAGGTCAGCCATTTTGCAGTTTAGTTTTGCAGTTTGGAGGAAAAGAGCTGGGTGTGTGTCTGTGTTTGCAGTGAGCTGGATCTCTGCCATGAACGACTATCTCTGGATCATTTGGGTGATTTAAACTCATAATAGTAAAGCCTTTAACCTGATGTGATTCTGTTTAAAGGTGTTAAGTCTCTTGGAAGTTTGAAGGAACATTTTAAGGAATTATTTACTGTTGCAATATTTTCTGAGTTATCTTTGAAGTAAGGGGTGTTAAGAGATCCAATGTTTGTTTAAGATGTTAAGTTGAGTTCATAGAATAAACATTGTTTTGTGTTTAAAAACCCACGTGTCCATAATTGTAATCCCACACCTAGGGAACAAGCCGTGTGCTCGGAAAAGCAACAAATCCATTAAAGGGGGAGGTTGGTTGAACTCCATGATACATTTTGGGGTTCTGAAAACGCCTCGCCCGTAACAATTGGGGCTCGAGGAGGATAAAAGTCTATCTATTGGATTGGCTTTTGAGAACTTAAAGACAGTGAAGGATTGTTGCTTTTCTGGTGTGGTATTTTAGTTTAAGTGGGGAGAGTGTTGTGAACAATGGATCTTTCAGAGGCTCAGAAGTTTTTGGGGGTGGAGAATGTCACACGTAGTACTTTATGGACAGAGACTAAAAGCAGATTGTTAGATTTGGCAAGAACATTGCAGTTAACGTTACCTGACAAAATGTGAAAAGATGAGGTAATTATGGCGATGGTTAAGCATTTAAAGTTGCCTGAGATAGAGTTTGACTCATTGGAAATGGAAAAAATTCAGTTGCAAATTAAACAAATGTAACATGAGAAAGAATTAAAGAGGCTTGAATACGAGAGTGAGAGAGAGGAAAAAGAAAGAGAAAGAGAGAGAGAGGAAAAAGAAAGAGAAAGAGAGAGAGAGGAAAGAGAAAAGGAGAGAGAAGAAAGGAGAAAAGAAAGAATAGCCCGAGCAGAACAAAAAGAAAGAGAAAGGGAGATACAGATCAGGGAAAAAGATAAAGAGAGGGAGTTTGAACTTCAGAAAATGGCCATGAAACATGACAATCATTTAAAATTGGCAGACGTAAAGGGAAACGTACAGTACGATGAAAGTGATGAGAATAGTGAGAAAGAGCGTCACAGTCGAAGGCTTGGTGGGAATCTATTTAAATATGTCCAAGCATTGCCAAGGTTTGACGAGAAGGAAGTGGAAGCCTTTTTCATTTCATTTGAGAAGGTAGCTAAACAAATGAAATGGCCACAGGACATGTGGGTATTACTGATTCAAACAAAGCTGGTAGTGTTTGCATCACTACCGGAGGAGGTATCTGGAACGTATGAGGAGGTGAAGAAATCCGTCTTAAGTGCATATGAGCTAGTGCCTGAAGCTTACAGACAAAGGTTTAGAAATTTAAGGAAAGAATTTGGTCAAATATACATGGAGTTTGAAAGGCTCAAACAGAGTAATTTTGATAGGTGGATAAGGGCTTTGAAAATAGACCAAACGTATGAAGCTCTCAGAGAAATTATACTTTTGGAGGAGTTTAAAAATTCAATTCCTGATGTAGTGAGAACTCATGTGGAAGAGCAGAGGGTTAAAACTGAGAGATTAGCAGCAGAAATGGCAGATGATTATGAATTAGTTCATTAATCAAAGATTGGTTTCCGACATCAGTTTCAGCCGGTGAGGGATAGAAACTGGGGACATGAGAAATACTCAAGTGGTAAAGGTAAAGGTGATCTGATGGGAGACAATAAAGAGAGTGTACCTCAGATTAAAAAAGAAATCCAGGAGGGTGGAAGAGAAATGAAAAGTTTCAAATGTTTTCACTATAATAAACTAGGCCATGTAAAGTCACAGTGTTGGTGGTTGAAGAAAAGCACTGGGAAGGCTGATGTGGTAAAACAGGATAAGACAGTGGGATTTGTTAGAGTGGTAAAGGAAAGTCCAAGTGAAGCGAAGGAGGTGCAAAAGATTGTACAGCCTAATCAAGAGGTGATTGATAAGAAGGTGCCAGATGTCTTTAAAGAATTTACTTGTGTGGGTAAAGTTTATTCATGTGTATCAGGAGGAGCAGGTAAAGAAGTCACAATTATAAGAGATACAGGGAATACAGTTTATCTTGGGTAACGATATAGCTGGATCTCAGGTGGGAGTGATGCCTACTGTGGTTGATAAGCCAGTGGAAAATCAGTCAACTGAAGTGTTGAAGGACGAATATCCTGGGATTTGTCTGGATTGTGTAGTAACAAGGTCGCAAAGTCACAGGTTAAGACAAGAGGAGAAATCAAAGAGTGAAGATGAAGTTGAAGTGCAATTATCAGAAACAATTTTTGATCAGATGGTTGAAAAAGAACAAGACCAGTTGGAGGGTGAGGCGGATATTTTTAGTTCAGGAAATTTGAAATGAAATGAAAATCGCTTATTGTCACAAGTAGGCTTCAATGAAGTTACTGTGAAAAGCCCCTAGTCGCCACATTCCGGTGCCTGTTCAGGGAGGCTGGTACGGGAATCGAACCGTGCTGCTGGCCTGCTTTGGTCTGCTTTCAAAGCCAGCGATTTAGCCCAGTGTGCTAAACCAGCCCTTTCTTTACTAGATATGGACTACCAGCCCCAAATTTGGCGGAGTTACAACAGAAAGATGTAGAAATAAAACAAATATATCAGAAAGCATATACGGAAGAGGAATCTGAGAGTATACCAGAGTGTTATTACCATAAAAATGATGTCTTGATGAGAAAATGGAGATCTGTACATATGCAGGCGGATGAAAAGTGGGCAGACGTTCATCAAGTAGTATTGCCGGTAGGTATAGAAAGGAGGTGTTGCGAGTTGTACATGAGGTACCCAGTGGGAGGTCATTTGGGAATAAGGAAAACTCAAGCTAAAATCCAGAAACATTTTTATTGGCCTGGACTACAGAATTATGTCGTTAAATTATGTCAATCATGTCACACATGTCAAGTGATAGGGAAACCTCAAGCAGTGATAAAACCAGCGCCCTTAATACCCATTCCAGCATTGGAGGAACCTTTTACAAGGGTCCTAATTGATTGTGTGGGACCGCTTCCTAAAACAAAAAGTGGGAATGAATATCTTTTGACTACAATGGATGTGTCTACTAGGTTTCCAGAGGCCATTCCAGTACGTAATATTACAGCTAAAAGGACTGTGGAGGAGTTACTTAAATTCTTTACTAGATATGGACTACCCACAGAAATACAATCGGATCAAGGAACGAATTTCACTTCAAAGTTATTCAAAGAAGTTATGGATAGCTTAGGAATAAAACAATTTAAATCAACTGCGTACCATCCAGAATCGCAGGGAGCGTCAGAAAGGTGGCATCAGACATTAAAGACAATGTTGACGGCTTATTGTCAAGATTATCCAGAGGATTGGGATAAAGGAATTCCATTCGTACTGTTTGCAATTAGGGATGCACCGAATGAGTCTACCAAATTTAGTCCTTTTGAACTAATTTTTGGTCATGAGGTAAGAGGACCACTTAAATTGATTAAAGAAAAATTGGTGGGTGAGAAATTGGAAATTACATTATTGGATTACGTGTCAAAGTTTAGGGAATGACTAAATCGAGCAGGTGAATTGGCGAGACAACATTTGAAAGTTGCACAAAATGTGATGAAACGGGTAGCGGACAAGAAATCCAAAGTTTGTAGTTTTGCCAGTGGGGATAAAGCTTTAGTGTTGTTACCAGTGGTAGGGGAGCCTTTAAAAGCACGGTTTTGTGGACCGTATCAGATGGAAAGGAAATTAAGCGAGGTGAATTATGTGGTAAAAACACCAGATAGAAGGAAGACTCACCGAGTGTGTCATGTGAATATGCTTAAAAGGTACTTTGAGACTTCCGGTGGCGCCCTCGAGGAAGCAGGTCGCAGGTCAGATCGCTCCCGCCCGCGATGGGCAAACGGACCTGTTTTGCGGGATTTCTTCGGGACCTGGCGACCTGAATCGGTGGAGGAGATGAAAAGAAGAGGTTTTCCTCCCGGGGTATGGACAGTCGGACCGGAAGTGGTCGGGTGGAGCGGCGAAGTTCGAAGCAGGAGCAGCGGGGACCTCTGACCGGGCCGCGAAGCATGGCGGACGGCAGGGACCAGGGAGCGGAGGCTCACTGGCCAAGGGAGCAGCAGATGGAGTTTTTCCGGAGCTGCTTCGCCGACTTGAAGAGGGACACGTTGGACCCGATGAGGGCGGTGATGGATCGAATGGTCGAGGCGCAGGCGGTCCAAGAGAAGGCGCTCAGGGAGGTCGAGGTGAAGCTCTCCACCCAGGCGGGCACGGTAACGGAGCTGGAGCACGAGGTAGAGGAGCTGAACGCCCGCCAGAGGAGGATGCAGGAGCAGCTTGAAGAGCTGGGGAACAGAGCCAGGAGGCAGAATTTGAGGATCGTTGGCCTCCCCGAGGGCTGCGATGGGTCGGATGTGGGTGCACACGTGAAAGGTATGCTCGAGGCGCTGATGGGACCGGAGGCCTTCCCTCGAACCCTGGAGTTGGATGGGGCGCATAGAGGCCCCGCAAGGAAGCCCAGGACGGGCGACCGACCGAGGGCCTTGGCGGTCCGCTTTCACCGGCTTGCTGACAGGGAACGTGTGCTGCGATGGGCCAAGGCGGAGAGGAGCAGCAGATGGGAAAACTGCGAGGTGCACATCTACCAGGATTTGGGAACGGAGCTGGCCAAGAGGCGTGCACGATTCGTCAAGGTGAAGGCAGCCCTCGACAAAAAGCAGGTGAGATTTGGAATGCTGTATCCCGCGAAGCTGTGGGTCACGTTTGAGGAACTTCATTCCTACTTCGAGACACCAGAACAGGTTTGGGCCTTTATTAAAGAAAAGAAGCTGGACTTGAACTAACGGACATTTGGTTTGTTTTTCAATGCTCTACAGTGGCGGCGGTATGTTAACCTAACTTGTTTTGACTAGAAATGGACTTTTATTAAAAGAAGAAGCTGGACTTGAACTAAAGGACTCGGCTCACAGAGCTGTTGTGTGGCGGCGGTTTGTTAGATTATCCTGCACTGTAATGTTTGATTTAAGATTGTATTCAGCCTGGACAGAGAACGGGGACTGGAGGGCGCACTGCTTAGGGCGAGTTTGGGAGCTTGCAGGGGGGGGGCTGCAAAGGGGGTCCCGCGCTTGGTACCTTTTGGCGGGAGACCGGGGCCTCTGATAGTGGTCAGATTGAACTAGAGTATCTGATTCTAAAGAGAAATGCCGAGGAGTAGAGGAATGGATGGATCGTGCAGAGACTTTGTTCAAAGAGACTGTCAATCGAGAAGGATTTTGGTTGGAGGAAGAAGGACAAAGGAAAATGGACTATGTTATTATACCTGTTTGCATGTGTTGTTTTTTTAAAAAAACAAAAAGGTATATTTACCGTGTACATTTCTTAGTGGATGGTGCAAAAGTGAAAAATGAAACCATCTTGAAGTTGATGGTTTATTTTTTTTTCTTGGGGGGAGGTGTCATGTGAGAGTACCTTTAAGACATGGATGTTTAAGCAATGTACCTTTAAGAAAACAGTGATGTCAGAGAGTGGGTGGAGCTGAGGTCAGGTCAGCCATTTTGCAGTTTAGTTTTGCAGTTTGGAAAAGGGCTTGTGTGTGTCTGTGTGTTTCCAGAGAGCTGCAGTTTGAAAAAGCAGCTTGTGGGTGTCTGTGTGTTTCCAGAGAGCTGCACTTTGGAGGAAAAGAGCTTGGGAAGTGTCTGTGTTTTGCAGTGAGCTGGAAAGCTGTGATCTCTGCCATGAAAGACTATCTCTGGATCATTTGGGTGATTTAAACTCATAATAGTAAAGCCTTTAACCTGACGTGATTCTGTTTAAAGGTGTTAAATCTCTTGGAAGTTTGAAGGAACATTTTAAGGAATTATTTACTGTTGCAATATTTTCCGAGTTATCTTTGAAGTAAGGGGCGTTAAGAGATCCAATGTTTATTTAAGATGTTAAGTTGAGTTCATGGAACAAACAGTGTTTTGTGTTTAAAAATCCACGTGTCCATAATTGTAATCCCACACCTAGGGAACAAGCCGTGTGCTCGGAAAAGCAACAAATCCATTAAAGGGAGAGGTTGGTTGAACTCCATGATACATTTTGGGAATTCTGAAAACCCCTCGGCCATAACACAGTCAATAAGGTTGCCCTTCTTTGTCTAGTTATTGGTATTATATTGCTTTCAGAGTCGCCAGGTATCAAATGATACCACCACAAGGTTCAACCGGATTTCGATCAAAGACCCAACAACCAGTTAGTTCGTTCAAGTTCAATAATACTTTATTTACACACGAGATTAACTTATACATGCAACATAAACACTACGAGTTAAACTACACCTAACAACTATGACAACCTGTACTTAACTTCAGGCACCCGGCTTAGGTCAGAGGAACAGTGGCCCTTGTTCGAATCTGGATCTGCTGGGTCTGGAGAAGTAACTGCGGTTCTGCTGGGCTCATCCGTATGGTAGCGAGCGTTGGACTTGGACTTGTTTCTGGTCATGGTGCAGTTGGAGATAGATGTTGCTGGAGCGCCGGAGATCGAACACATGGCAGTGTCTCTCTTTATCCGTGCGGGTTTCGTGCTCTTTTGGGCGGTCCTTAGGTTTGGACCCAATTAATTGGGCAGTTCTCGATCACTGCCTTCGATCCGAGCCAATAAAGGGGCGGGTGCCTTGTTGGGGGGCGTGTCCTAAGCGGTCATTGACCCTGTTATTGAAGCTTCCTGAGTAAAGCGAGTGGCGCCGAAATGTCTGCGATTGTATCGGTTACTCGAGTATCAGTCCTTTGACGGAGATGGGCCATTAAAATGTTAATCGGTTGGGGGTTTCGATGCTGTCTGGATTCTTTGCTCATAAATATACATTCAGGCTCTCTGCCTGCCTGAATCTTATATTGGCCACATTTCCCTTTAGGCTTTGCAAACGTCCATGTTTCTTGTTGTAAGTGGCCATCCCAGATGGCTACAACTGCTATCTTTATTCCCATTTAAAGAACAAGAATATTTCAGCTCTAAATACCAATGACACAGAGGAATACTGGCTTCACAGAGATATTCTTTGAGAAAGAGAGATCTGTTGACACTGCTTTAGGGAAAATATGTGACTCGGGTCAGACCCAATACAGAAATTCAGGCTGTATGTCTTCAAAAGCTGTTTGAACTGGCTTGCTTCAGCCTTGTCCTCAGGCAAGTCTGCGTTGCTTTGGATACTGTTAATCTCTTTTAACGAACCTACTGCTTTACTTGGTCTCCGGTTCAGCCAGAAACAGAACTGAAACTGCAAAATGCTTTCTCAAATATACGTGATGCCTTAGCTCCACCCAGCAGTGACACAATCACACCAAGTTGAAAACTAATGAAGTCCCCAGAGAATCCCCTTCATCAAAACAAAATTGCATCAGCCCAAGCTTTTACGATAGTTAATTGCACCCTTGGTTCCTAAAAACCTTGTTGTCTTTCAACCTAAGAATCCTTTAAAACATGATTTCAGCAGTCAGACACACCTCTAACCCAGACGTTTAACCCTTACTGCACCAAATACTTAGAGTATGGTATATCTGAAATTTCTACATTTATCACACACCCACCGATGCACAGCGGCAGCCGTGTGTACCGTCTACAAGATGCACTGCAGCCACTCGCCAAGGCTCCTTCGACAGCATCTCCCAAACCCGCCACCTCTACCCCCTAGAAAGACGAGGACAGCAGACACCACGGGGAACACCCACCGCCTGCAAGTTCCCCCTCCGAGCCCCCCCCCCCCACACACACACACACACATACACACACTATCCCGACTTGCAAATATATCGGCCGTTCCTTCACTGTCGCCGGGTCAGAATCCTGGACCTCCCGCCCTAACAGCACTGTGGGTGTACCTACACCACACGGGGAACTGCAGTGGTTCAAGATGGCGGCTCACCCACCATCTTCGTGAGGGGCAATTGCCAGACATAGCCAGTGACACCCAATCGCCCTGCAAACAAGTAAGTATACTGAAACCCTTTTCACCCCCAAGAGGTCAAGGGTTATGGAGGTAGGCAGGAAAGTGGAGTTGAGGCCACAATCACTTTGAGGGGCTGAATGGCCGACTGCTGCTCCTATCCCTTATGATTACCCAGAAGGTGGACTGCAGCTGTTCAAGGATCTCATTGACTTTGACACTTGGGAGGGGGGTCGGCGGGGGGGGGGGGGGGGGGGGGGGGGGGGGGGGGGGGGGAGGTTGGGGGTCATCATGCCATCTTGGGCCTATATCTCTGGCCTCTGAAGTGCCTGTTTGTTCCCTGCCTATCAACTCTCCTGTCATCATTGCTCTTCCAGTCTCCTTCTCGTTCCCTCTCTTCCCCGCCCCTCCACGTGGTGCCGCAGACTTGGCTCCGGCTGTACCTCCCAGAGGAACCATCGCTCTCTCCAAAATCCAGAACTGAAAACTGTTGAGATGCTCCCAGGGGACCCCTGCATTACCTGCTTGGGGCCTCCTTGATTGCCTGGTGGTCACCCATTCCCTCTCTGCCTACGCACTCATTTTTATATTTAAAAAAAAATATGTTTGTTAAGAATTTTTCAACAAACCTTTCAACCATACAAACTCCGCCCCCCCCCCCGTAACAAAAAGAAAAGAAAACTCGCGTAGCAAGACATGAACATGGCAAATCAATATAATACAGAACTTTGTACATTGGATTCCTCCCGTACATATCAGTTTTCCGGATCATTCATGTATTTTCTTGCTCAAGTGCCCCTCAGAAAAAAAAACCTTCCCCGTCCCCCCTTCTTTCCCCCCCCCCCCCCCCCCGAAAGAGATGTCCCCCCCCTCCCTCCCCCCCCCCCCCCCCCCCAGGTTGCTGCTGCTGTCGACCGAACTTCATCCATCCGCGAGATAGTCTAGGAACGGTTGCCACCGCCTGGAGAACCCCTGCACAGACCCTCGCAAGGCAAACATTATCCTCTCCAGCTTGATAAACCCTGCCATGTCATTTATCCAGGCTTCCACACTGGGGGCTTTGCATCTTTCCACTCTAACGAGATCCTTCGCCGGGCTACCAGGGACGCAAAGGCCAGGATACCGGCCTCTTTCGCCTCCTGCACTCCCGGCTCGTCCATTACCCCAAATAGTGCTAGCCCCCAACTTGGCTTGACCTGGACTTTCACCACCTTGGACATAGTCTTCGCAAAACCCCTCCAGAACACATCCAGTGCCGGACATGACCAAAACATATGGGCATGATTCGCCGGGCTTCCTGAGCACCTCCCACATCTGTCCTCCACTCCAAAGAACCTTCTCAGCCTCGCCCTCATCATATGCGCTCTGTGAATAACCTGAAACTGTATCAGGCTAAGCCTGGCACACGAGGAAGAGGAATTAACCCTACTCAGGGCATCTGCCCACAGACCCTCCTCAATCTCCTCCCCCAGCTCCTCCTCCCATTTGCCCTCCAGCTCCTCTACCAAAGCCTCCTCCTCTTCTTTCATCTTGTAAGGTTTTCAGGCAATTCGGCCCTTTTTTGACTGCCCAGGAATAAAACCCAGAGACTGTAAACTGGACACTTTTCAGCCAAAGGAACGTAAGCAAATTTCCCAGCAGGCTTGGTCCGCTGAGCTGAGTAGGGGCATAGGTATTTACAACCCCCCCCCAGGAGCTACAAGGAAGAAGGAGCCAGATAACTAGATAAGATTAAAACACAGACAAAGGGGCACGGGAATACACAGGGGGCCTGCCTGCAAGCAGGACAATGGGATGGTCATAGCCCCATGCAGATGTAAATGACTTGGCCTCCACCAGAGCAGAATCCAATCAACACCCCAGCAACATAGCAGCGATCTCCGGAGCAGATGGAAGACTTTGAAAATCTTCACAAGGGAGCTCAACCTCGTTATCTCAAAAAGCAGACTGGAGGCGGACCTAGGGGAGGTACTCCCATCTTGACAGGTCTGACCGGCTCAAAGGGGGCAGGACCAGCGGGAACTTTAAACCTTATGGATTCAATGCAAAAGGGGCTGGCCGAACACAGGAAAAAGCCAGGTAAAACGGATATAAAAGGGGTTGTGTTTCGATTGAGGGTCTCTTGGCTTGACCTCTCCACCTTCGACTTGACCTCTCGCAGCCTGTGACTGTAAGTACCCTGCAGCAGCGTGCGAAACTCCCTTGACCTTGATAGTGGTTGAGGCTTTGGGGAAGGGGGCTTGATTTGTGTTTTGTGCCCTTGCTAAAATTGTGTAACAATAAGATTTTACGTTGTGTCCGTTATAGTACTTTCTGAATAGACTTAGTTTGTGTTAGAGTTTAAGATTTTATTATAATTTCTTCTGTTTGGTGATTTTGACCTGGGTTTTGCAATAAACCTCGATTTGCTGATAATTGGAGTTGTTTCAATTCTTCAATCTCTCACCAGCGATCTCTGACCAAGTCATTGTTAAGATATTCCTCACCTTAATTCCGGGGTCGAGAATCTAGGGTCATCTTGAGCGATTCACTCAGGACAGGCTGCTGGTTAGGTAATAAACAGCAGTGTCCTATTCTCTCTCTTGGGAAAGCTACTCCAGCGAAGTAGGAACCGGGTGGGTGTTGCACCACCGGCAAGAGAGAGAATCACCTGGGCATTGGTGGGGGTCTGGATATCTGTGTGATATAAGCCTCAGGCTTCCGGTTAGGGATAAACGGCAGGCTTGATTCAGTGCTCTCTTCCGTGGAGGTGTCCCAGTGCGGCATCCCCTGGCCTCTGAAGTTTCAGTGCCAGCTGGAGAGAGACACACACAGATACTCAAACCCCAGATATCGGCCCAGTAGTGGAGTAGCAGAGATGGAACCCTCTACAATACATGACCAAAACCTATGGGCATGATTCGCCGGGCTTCCTGAGCACCTCCCACATCTGTCCTCCACCCCAAAGAACCTACTCAGCCTCGCCCTCATCATATGCGCTCTGTGAATAACCTGAAACTGTATCAGGCTAAGCCTGGCACACGAGGAAGAGGAATTAACCCTACTCAGGGCATCAGCCCACAGACCCTCCTCAATCTCCTCCCCCAGCTCCTCCTCCCATTTGCCCTCCAGCTCCTCTACCAAAGCCTCCTCCTCTTCTTTCATCTCCTGGTATATTGCCGACACCTTGCCCTCCCCGACCCATACGCCCGAAATAACCCCGTCTTGAATCCCCTGTGCCGGGAGCAGCGGAAATTCCCTCACCTGCCGCCTCACAAACGCCCTCACCTGCATATACCTGAACGCATTTCCCAGGGGTAGCCCAAACTTCTCCAGCGCCCCTAGGCTCGCAAACGTCCCATCAATGAACAGGTCCCCCATTCTTCTAATCCCTGCCCGATGCCAGCTCTGAAACCCCCCCGTCCATCCTTCCTGGGACATACCGATGGTTATCTCTGATCGGGGACCACTCCGAGGCACCCATCGCACCCCTGTGCCATCTCCACTGCCCCCAGATCTTTAGCGTTGCCGCCACCACCGGGCTCATGGTATACCTTGTCGGCGAGAGCGGCAGCGGTGCCGTCACCAGCGCCCCCAGGCTCGTTCCTTTGCAGGACGCCATCTCCAACCTCTTCCATACCGCCCCCTCTCCCTCCATCACCCACTTACGGATCATCGCCACATTGGCTGCCCAGTAGTAACCACCCAGATTCGGCAACGCCAGCCCTCCTTTGTCCCTACAGCGCTCCAGGAACCCCCTCCTTAGCCTCGGGGTCTTGCTCGCCCACACAAAACCCATAATGCTCCTGCCTAGCCTCTTAAAAAAGGCCTTGGTGATCACAATTGGAAGGCACTGCCTACGCACTCATAAGCCGCAGGGTGACCACCTCCAGACACCACGTCAGTGCTTCACACGGTGACAGCACCTGCAGCTCAAGCTCCAAGACCCCAGGGTCCGAAACCCTTCAGTTGAAGATGCTCCCCACATGGGCTTGCTCTCCAAGGCACAGGAAGCGTCCTGGAGTTCCCACGTGGCACAGGATGTGCCTTCCATGGAACCAAAGTGCCCTCCGGATCTTGGGACCATTTACAGAATTAGCCAAAATAGACCTAATATTTAAAAAGAAAATCACTCACCAGCTACTGGAGGTTAAAAAAAGACAAGCGAAAGTACCCTCCAGTTACCCCTGTACTCCAGTGCACCAAATTGCCGATCCTCGCTGCCTGCCTGTTAACAATACACCCAGGACTGCCATCAATTCCATGCTCCGCACTCACACTTGCAGCTCAGGTTATAGGACAGAGACCCGGCGCATCGCTGGGGTGATGTAGTCAATATCGCATTGCTGCATGTGGGATCTTGCTGTGCGTGATTTGCAGCCTGCGCCCCCCCCCCCCCCCCCATCCCCCAGCATCAGAACAAAAAACTTTCCATCTGAGGGTCCTAAGCCCATTCAGGTGGCTGGGATGCTGGTTGCTGGCCACATTCCCGTGTGCCCAGGGCCAGTATTTAACTACAGGCTGGGTAATGACAGACTCCGGTGCTACCCCTCTATTACCCTGTCGGATTCGGATGTGACCATTAATGAATGGCCTGTCATTGATCCCGGAGGCAGTCGTCCTTGTAATTACACAGTGCCAGACACTCTCCACTGAGGTACTGTGCAGTACATGGTTCCTATTAACCCACTCCATCCTTCCATCACCATTTCGCTCTCACTCTCTCGCGCTGCATCAGTTAATCTCTCTATCTCTGTCTCTTTGCTTCACTGACACTATCTGTCTATCTGCCACTGTCTGTCTATCTATCACTGACTCTGCAGTCTATTTATCACTGACTCTGTCTATTTATCACTGTCTCTATCTGTCTATCTATCTCTGACTCTATCTGTCTATCACTGTCTATGGCTTTATCTGTCTATCACTGTCGCTTACTGTCTATCTCTGTCTCTATCTGTCTATCTATCTCTGTCTCTATCTGTCTATCACTGTCTCTGTCTATGGCTTTATCTGTCTATCACTGTCTCTATCTGTCTATCTATCTCTGTCTCTATCTGTCTATCACTGTCTCTGTCTATGGCTTTATCTGTCTATCACTGTCTCTATCTGTCTATCTATCTCTGACTCTATCTGTCTATCACTGTCTCTGTCTATGGCTTTATCTGTCTATCACTGTCTCTATCTGTCTATCTATCTCTGTCTCTATCTGTCTATCACTGTCTCTGTCTATGGCTTTATCTGTCTATCACTGTCTCTATCTATGGCTTTATCTGTCTATCACTGTCTCTATCAGTCTATCTCTGTCTCTATATGTCTATCTATCTCTGACTCTATCTGTCTATCACTGTCTCTGTCTATGGCTTTATCTGTCTATCACTGTCTCTATCAGTCTATCTCTGTCTCTATATGTCTATTTATCACTGTCTCTATCTGTCTATCACTGTCTCTGTCTATGGCTTTATCTGTCTATCACTTCGCTTACTGTCTATCTCTGTCTATTTATCACTGTCTCTATCTGTCTATCTACCTCTGTCGCTATCTGTCCATTTATCACTGTCTCTATCTGTCTATCTATCTCTGTCTCTATCTGTCTATCTCTATCTCTATCTGTCCATTTATCACTGTCTCTATCTGTCTATCTACCTCTGTCGCTATCTGTCCATTTATCACTGTCTCTATCTGTCTATCTATCTCTGTCTCTATCTGTCTATCTCTGTCTCTATCTGTCTATTTATCACTGTCTCTATCTGTCTATCTATCTCTGTCTCTATCTGTCCATTTATCACTGTCTCTATCTGTCTATCTATCTCTATCTGTCTATCTATCTCTGTCTCTATCTGTCTATCACTGTCTCTGTCTATGGCTTTATCTGTCTATCACTGTCGCTTACTGTCTATCTCTGTCTATTTATCACTGTCTCTATCTGTCTATCTATCTCTGTCTCTATCTGTCTATCTATCTCTGTCTCTAACTGTCTATCTATCTCTATCTGTCTATCTATCTCTGTCTCTATCTGTCTATCTATCTCTGTCTCTAACTGTCTATCTATCTCTATCTGTCTATCTATCTCTGTCTCTATCTGTCTATCACTGTCTCTGTCTATGGCTTTATCTGTCTATCACTGTCGCTTACTGTCTATCTCTGTCTATTTATCACTGTCTCTATCTGTCTATCTATCTCTGTCTCTATCTGTCTATCACTGTCTCTGTCTATGGCTTTATCTGTCTATCATTGTCGCTTACTGTCTATCTCTGTCTATATCTGTCTTTTTATCACTGTCTCTATCTGTCTATTTATCACTGTCTCTATCTGTCTGTCTGTCACTGTCGCTTACTGTCTATCTCTGTCTCTATCTATTTCTCACTGTCTCTATCTGTCTATCTATCTCTGTCTCTATCTGTCTATCTCTGTCTCTATCTGTCTATTTATCACTGTCTCTATCTGTCTATCTATCTCTGTCTCTATCTGTCCATTTATCACTGTCTCTATCTGTCTATCTATCTCTATCTGTCTATCTATCTCTGTCTCTATCTGTCTATCACTGTCTCTGTCTATGGCTTTATCTGTCTATCACTGTCGCTTACTGTCTATCTCTGTCTATTTATCACTGTCTCTATCTGTCTATCTATCTCTGTCTCTATCTGTCTATCTATCTCTGTCTCTAACTGTCTATCTATCTCTATCTGTCTATCTATCTCTGTCTCTATCTGTCTATCACTGTCTCTGTCTATGGCTTTATCTGTCTATCACTGTCGCTTACTGTCTATCTCTGTCTATTTATCACTGTCTCTATCTGTCTATCTATCTCTGTCTCTATCTGTCTATCTATCTCTGTCTCTAACTGTCTATCTATCTCTATCTGTCTATCTATCTCTGTCTCTATCTGTCTATCACTGTCTCTGTCTATGGCTTTATCTGTCTATCACTGTCGCTTACTGTCTATCTCTGTCTATTTATCACTGTCTCTATCTGTCTATCTATCTCTGTCTCTATCTGTCTATCACTGTCTCTGTCTATGGCTTTATCTGTCTATCACTGTCGCTTACTGTCTATCTCTGTCTATATCTGTCTTTTTATCACTGTATCTCTGTCTATATCTGTCTTTTTATCACTGTCTCTATCTGTCTATTTATCACTGTCTCTATCTGTCTGTCTGTCACTGTCGCTTACTGTCTATCTCTGTCTCTATCTATTTATCACTGTCTCTATCTGTCTGTCTGTCACTGTCTCTATCTGTCTATCTATCTCTGTCTCTATCTGTCTATCACTGTCTCTATATGCCTATGACTTCTCTATCTGTCTATCTGTCTTTATCTGTCTCTGCCTAGCTATCTCTGCATCTATCTGTCTATCTATCACTGTCTCTATCTGTCTATCTATCACTGTCTCTATCTCTCTATCTATCACTGTCTCTGTCTGTCTATCACTGTCTCTATCTGTCTATCTATCACTGTCTCTACCTATCTATCACTGTCTCTGTCTGTCTATCACTGTCTCTATCTGTCTGTCTGTCACTGTCTCTATCTGTCTATCTATCTCTGTCTCTATCTGTCTATCACTGTCTCTATATGTCTATGACTTCTCTATCTGTCTATCTATCTCTGTCTCTATCTGTCTATCACTGTCTCTATATGTCTATGACTTCTCTATCTGTCTATCTATCTCTGTCTCTATCTGTCTATCACTGTCTCTATCTGTCTATTTATCACTGTCTCTATCTGTCTATCTATCTCTGTCTCTATCTGTCTATCACTGTCTCTATATGTCTATGACTTCTCTATCTGTCTATCTATCTCTGTCTCTATCTGTCTATCACTGTCTCTATATGTCTATGACTTCTCTATCTGTCTATCTGTCTTTATCTGTCTCTGCCTAGCTATCTCTGCATCTATTTGTCTATCTGTCACTGTCTCTATCTGTCTATCTGTCACTGTCTCTATCTATTTATAGACGGTCTCTGTCTATTTATCACTGTCTCTATCTATCTTCCTCTGACTCTATTGTCTCTCTATCTCTGTCTCTATCTGTCTCTCTCTACCTCTGACTCTATCTGTCTATCTATCTCTATCTATCTATCTTTCTATCTCTGTTTCTATCTGTCTATCACTGTCGCTTACTGTCTATATCTGTCTATTTATCTAGGCTCTTTCAGCCTATCTATCCCTTTCTATCTCTGACCCTGTCTATCTATCACTATTAATCTATCTATCTCTCTATCTGTCTGTCTCTGTTTGCCTATCTATCACTGTCTCTATCTGTCTATCTGTTTATCTATCTGTCTATCTATCTGTCTCTCTATCTATCTGTCTATCTATCACTATCTCTATCTGCCTATCTATCTATCTGTCTATCTATCTGTCTATCTATCTGTCTCTCTATCTATCTGTCTGTCTATCACCATCTCTATCTGCCTATCTATCTGTGTATCTATATACCTATCTCTGACTGTCTGTCTATCTATCTATCTATCTGTCTGTCTATCTGTCTATCTATCTATCTGTCTCTCTATCTATCTGTCTATCTATCTATCTATCTGTCTGTCTATCTATCACTATCTCTATCTGCCTATCTATCTGTGTATCTGTATATCTATCTCTGACTGTCTGTCTATCTATCTATCTATTTATCTATCTCTGTCTCTATCTGTCTATCTCTGTCTGTCAATCTATCACTATCGCTATCTGTCCATTTATCACTGTCTCTATCTGTCTATCTATCTCTGTCTCTATCTGTCTATCTATCTCTATCTCTATCTGTCCATTTATCACTGTCTCTATCTGTCTATCTACCTCTGCCGCTATCTGTCTATGTATCTCTGTCTCTATCTATCTCTGTCTCTATCTGTCTACTTATCATTATCTCTATCTATCCATCAATGTTTCTATCTGTTTATTTATCATTGTGTCTGTCTGTCTATCAATCACTGTAACTATCTGTCGATCTCCCTCTCTGTCTATGAAGTGGGAGTGAGGGGAGATAAAAGTAAATCGTAGAATTCCTACAGCTCAGACGGAGGCCATTCGGCCCATCGAGTCTGCACCGACCGACCCTCCGAATGAGCGCTCCACCCAGGTCCACCCCCCCCCCTCATTCACCCTGCCCTATCCCCGTAACCTAACCTACACATCCCTGGACATCGAGGGACAATTTATCACGGCCAATCCACCTAACCTGCACATCTTTGGACTGTGGGAGGAAGCCGGAGCACCCGGAGGAAACCCACGCAGACATGAGGAGAAAGTGCAAGCTCCACACAGACAGTGACCATCCGGGAATCGAACCCGGGTCCCTGGCGCTGTGAGGTAGCCACTGTGCCACCATGCAGTCCAAAGAGAGGGCATGGTGTTAAGGTCCCGGAACAGTCCCCAACGTTTGTTAGGATACCAGAAAAGAATCAAAAACACTTTTCTCGAATCTTTTTAAACTGTGAGGAGGGAATACCTTACTCCAGGAGAGATTCCCCGACCAATAAGCAGCTTTTATATTAAAACAAGCTTCATTCTTAATACAGGATTAAACACATTAAAATAAATGGAAACCATTTTTACTAACTTATACTTTATCTCCAATCAAGCAAAGCACATTACAAATCAAAAACCACTTGTAAATAAAGTTAGCAAACACGGGGATACTTGCTGTTCGCTTGTATAGAGATTTCTTGGAAAGACTACTTGGAGAGAGACAGAGAGGTAGAGAGAGACCCTTTCCGAAAACAGTCTGCAGATCTTTCTGTCTGTGTCAGGCTACTGCTTAACCTGATAGCCTTCGGCAGAACCCGCTGCTCAGATCAAACCTCCTAGCAGACTAAAAAACTAAACTGCTTGCTACAGACCTGGTTCCTCCCATTAATCACATCATTTTTATCCCACCCAAATCCTCTGACCGGTCCGCCTAAGTCTAAACGCAATGACCGCAATTCTCCGGTCGTTGGGATTCTCTTTTCCCATTGGTGCCGCACCCTTGCCCACGGGTTTCCCAGAGGCGTGTAGTGGCTTCAATGGGAAAGCTCATTGGTGTAGCCACCTGGGTTGGCCACTTCCCAACTTAAAATGGAGATCCGCAAAGAATGCAGGGAAATTCAGTCAAACCAGGAAAAACTAGCAGGTGCAAAGTTTCCTGTGTATTAGAACTTGCAGAAACCCAGACAGCACTGAAACTAACAACCATCTGCATATTAATGAGCGATCCCCGGGAACAATTGAAACATGCACGGTGAATAAGGCCAAGCCAGACTCCTCGGCGCCAGCAGGAGCCGAGACAAAGGAAGGCCACGGACACTCAGGAACCGCCCGGGGATCAGGGAACGGCTCCAGTATTGGAGAAATCGATCCGAGTGATCGAAACGTAGTCCAATCACTTGGAACCAGGTACGGGGTCCGCCCCAAACGGCGCGAAGCCGCCGGGGGCTATAAAGTAGAGTCCCCAAGTTCAATTCGTCCTTCTTGGCAGGGTCACTCAGCAGCTCGAAACAACCCTTGACCGTGACCTGCCAAGCTGGTTGTGGGGGTGAAACCCACGCTGACACGGGGAGAATGTGCAAACTCCACACGGAAGGCGACCCGGGGCCGGGATCGAACACAGGTGCTCGGTGCCGTGAGGCAGCAGTGCTAACCATTGGGCCACCGCCCTGTCCACATAGGTAAACAATTACATGATTGGAACGAATGATGATCCCACTTGTATGACATCTTGATTGCACCTTTTGCAGACACAGAGCCTGCCTGCATGCTAAACAATGGTTTTTAATAAATATTACTGCAACAGATATATATACATCTACTACAATCTACGCAAACAATTTCTTAATTCAAGGGGATGGAGAGAAAGTGCATAAGATGGGAGAGATTGAAAGCTCTCCAAGTGACAGAAAGGTTTATTTATCTTGGTCACATTGCGTCCCCTCTTTTAACAGTGAGCGCCCCCGCCTGACCTATCCTTCAGTGGTGGGATTAATCTGTGTGACTGGGCGGACATTTATCTACAGGGCAACAGAAGGCATGTGGATTAGACATCAGGAATTAATACCCAGGAGGCGACCTCGCCGTCCGATCTGATTTTTAGTTTCTGCCGGGTCGAAGGCAGATTGCTGAGTGGAGGGGGAGCGGCTGATAAATCTGGGAAATTGGGGAAAGGTCCTCAATGCCCTGCCTCATCCTCGATCGATCGCTTTTCCCCAGATCGTGTTTGGATCAGTATGTATGAATCCGATAATTGCAATGGTAAGTGCTTTCACCGGACGCACCGCTTTCAGCCACATCTATCTCCAAGTTAACATTCACATCGCTGCAGCTTTCAACCCCTCGCGATTGGCTGCGATACTGCTCTTTTGTCATCAATGGTTTTATTTTGGATCTCAGGAGATTTTGGGAGGGGGGGGAATTCAATGTGGGATGAGTGATGGTCAGAAATGTGTGTGTCTCTCTCTCTCTCTGTCTCTCTCTCTGTCTCTTTCTCTCTCTGTCTCTGACCTCTCTGTCTCTTTCTCTCTCTTTGTCTTTCTCTCTTTCTCTCTCTCTCTCTCTCTCTCATTCTGTCTCACTGTCTGTCTGTCTCTCTCTGTCTCTCTCTCTCTCTGTCTCTCTCGCTCTCTCACCCTCTCTCTCTCTGTCTCTCTCGCTGTTTCTCTCTCTCTGTATGTCTCTCTCTGTCTCTCTTGCTGTTTCTCTCTCTATATATGTCTCTCTCTGTCTCTCTGTCTCTCTGGCTGTTTCTCTCTCCGTCTCTCTCTCTCACCCTCTCTCTGTCTCTGTCTCTCTCTCTGTATGTCTCTCTCGCTGTTTCTCTCTCTATATATGTCTCTCTCTGTCTCTCTGTCTCTCTGGCTGTTTCTCTCTCCGTCTCTCTCTCTCACCCTCTCTCTGTCTCTGTCTCTCTCTCTGTATGTCTCTCTCGCTGTTTCTCTCTCTATATATGTCTCTCTCTGTCTCTCTGGCTGTTTCTCTCTCTCTCCGTCTCTCTCTCTCTCTCTGTCTCTGACTTTCTCTCTGTCCTACTCTCCGTCTCTCTCTCTGTCTCTCTCTCGCTGCCTGTCTCGCTCTCTCTATCTACCACTCTGTGTCACCCTCTTTCTCTCTGTGTGTCTCTTTCTCTGTCTCTCTCTCCCGTAACAGCCTCCCCGAACAGGCGCTGGAATGTGGCGACTAGGGGCTTTTCACAGTAACTTCATTTGAAGCCCACTTGTGACGATGAGCGATTTTCATTCATTTTTTTTTTCTCTTTCTGTTTCTCTCTCACTCACTCCTGTCTGTCTCTCTCTCTGCTTTTCTTTCTCTCTCTGTCTGAATCTCTGTTTGCCTCTCTGTCTTCGCTCTCTGTCTATCCCTCTCTGTCTCTCTCTATCCCTCCGTCTCTCTCGCTCTATCTGTCTCTGTGTGTGTGTGTCTCTCTGTCTTTCTCTCTGTCTCGAAGATTCGATGAACATTGCACCCCAGAAAGAATGAGATTTATGAGCATTGGGTGTTCAGATCACGTTTACGAAAGACAGGAGAGTCCATAGATCATTTCATCGCTGATTTAAAGTTAAAAGCGAAAACTTGTAATTTTTTTGCGGTGGAATCTTCCCTGATTCGCGACCAGATTGTGTTTGGTGTGAATGAGAATAAGCTGAGGGAGTGGTCGCTGAGGGAATCAGAGCTGTCTTTGGAACGAACAGTTAAGCTTTGTCAGGCTCACGAGCTGGCAGCACAGCAGTCTAAAATGTTTCTCAGTAATGGCGGCGTCTTCTTGGAGGAAAACGCTCTGGTTGCCGTCTTTTTCCAAAAAGGCGGGAAAGTTCCTGCAGCTCCTCGCTCACCAACAAACAGGTTAAAGGTCAAGACCAAGTATTTCTGTGTAATAGATGTGGTCAAAGGCACAAATTAAGGCCGTGTCCAGCGTTTGGTGAGTTTTGTTCCAAATGCAAAGGGAAATAAATCGCTTTGCTCAGAATTATTACTCTAAACTCAACCCCAGATCAGTCAGCAGAGTGGAAGACACAGTCTCCAGCGATGAAACTTCGTTGTTTGATGGAGTAATAACAGAGAAGAAGAATTTTTTGGAGACGTCAAAAAACTCTCCAGCCCTTCAAAAAATACAAACTGTTGCTCCAATTAAAATAAATGCGGTTGATGAGGACAAATGGCTGCAACCACTTGACGCGAACGGTACAGTGGTCCAATTGAAGTTAGACACTGGTGCCAAAGCCAATTTAATCAGCGTGGCTGATTTTAAAAATCTAAAAATTCAGCCGATTAGAAGGAATCACAAAATATCTCAGAGATTACAATGGTTCAAGCATTAAATGTTGTGGTGCTTGTGGCCTGAGTGTGGTGGTGAGGAACACTGTTTATTCTGTCCCATTCTATATTGTATCAAGGGCTTGGATTCATTAGTGGGTGATCAGTCCTGTGAAGAATTAGGTCTAGTGCAGTTGGTATAGAGCATCCACAAAGGACTGGATCAACACGCCAACGACTCTGAGAACATTATCAGCAAATTCAGCGATTTTCACAGGTTTTGCTACACTACCATTTACCTACAAGATACAACTCAAAGAGGATGCAAAACCTGAGATACAGGCATCAAGAATCGTACCTGCACCTCTTTGGGATCGCCTCAGAAAGGAGAATAACAAAATGAAAAGTAATCAGAAAGAACGAAGAACCTACCGACTGGGTAAACTCCAGCGATATTTGGATCATCAAAACCTTAACGAGAATATCAAAAGAGAACACGACCAAATACCAAAGGGTGAGGAAATCACATCTGAGATGGCTGGTGCACAATTCTTTACAAAACTTGACGCACCTCAAGGTTCCTGGCAGCCAAAGCTAGCGGAACAATGTACAAAGAACTGGGCTTTCAAGACGCCATTTGGGCGGTATTGCTTTCTGAAAATGCCGTTCAGCATAGTTCCGGCATCAGAAATGTTTCACGGCGCAATGGAGCACGTCATCGAAGGTGCACGTGGATAATATCATCATTTGGGGCTCACCCAGAGAAGGGCCCAATACGAGGTCGCTTAAAGTTCTAACGGGCGCCAGGAGAAATGGGCTGAAGGTCAACCAGCAAAAGTGCCAATTTGGAGCAACTGAGGTCACACAGTGAGGTGACAAGCCCTCGTCGCACGGCCCTGAACCCGACAGGGCCAAAACCCAAGCAATTCGCAACATGCCAAAAACCACCGACATGAAAGCCATCTTAAAGAATGATGGCTATGGTCAGTTTTATAGGGAAATTCATTCCAAACCTGTCGGCAAAAACAACACGTCTACGTGATCTCCTGCACAAGACAACGGATTTCACTTAGACTGAGCAACGTGAGCAAATGTGGAAGGTCACGACTTCACGAACCACCTCGCCAGTTCTTACATTTTTTGACCCATCTAAACAGATTAGAACAAAGAAAATTACAGCACAGGAACAGGCCCTTCGGCCCTCCCAGCCTGCGCCGATCCAGATCCTTTATCTAAACCTGTCACCTATTTTCCAAGGATCTACTTCCCTCTGTTCCCCGCCCGTTCATATATCTGTCTAGATGCATCTTAAATGATGCTATCGTGCCCGCCTCTACCACCTCCGCTGGCAAAGTGTTCCAGGCACCCACCACCCTCTGCGTAAAAAACTTTCCACGCACATCTCCCTTAAACTTTCCCCCTCTCACCTTGAAATCGTGACCCCTCTTGTAATTGACACCCCCACTCTTGGAAAACGCTTGTTGCTATCCACCCTGTCCATACCTCTCATAGTTTTGTAGACCTCAATCAGGTCCCCCCTCAACCTCCGTCTTTCCAACGAAAACAATCCTAATCTACTCAACCTTTCTTCATAGCTAGCACCCTCCATACCAGGCAACATCCTGGTGAACCTCCTCTGCACCCTCTCGAAAGCATCCACATCCTTCTGGTAATGTGGCCTAACCAAAGTCCTATACAACTGTAACATGACCTGCCGACTCTTGTACTCAATACCCCGTCCGATGAAGGCAAGCATGCTGTATGCCTTCTTGACCACTCTATCGACCTGCGTTGCCACCTTCAGGGTACAATGGACCTGAACTCCCAGATCTCTCTGTACATCAATTTTCCCCAGGTCTCTTCCATTGACCGTATAGTCCGCTCTTGAATTAGATCTTCCAAAATGCATCACCTCGCATTTGCCTGGATTGAACTCCATCTGCCATTTCTCTGCCCAACACTCCAATCTATCTATATTCTGCTATATTCTCTGACAGTCCCCCTCGCTATCTGCAACTCCACCAATCTTAGTGTCATCTGCAAACTTGCTAATCAGACCACCTATACCTTCGTCCAGATCATTTATGTATATCACAAACAACAGTGGCCCGAGCATGGATCCCTGTGGAACACCACTAGTCACCTTTCTCCATTTTGAGACACTCCCTTCCACCACTACTCTCTGTCTCCTGTTGTCCAGCCAGTTCTTTATCCATCTAGCTAGTACACCCTAAACCCCATGCGACTTCACTTTTTCCATCAACCTGCCATGGGAAACTTTATCAAACGCCTTACTGAAGTCCATGTATATAACATCTACAGCCCTTCCCTCATCAATTAACGTTGTCACTTCCTCAAAGAGTTCTATTAGGTTTGTAAGACCTGACCTTCCCTGCACAAAACCATGCTGTCCACCACTGATAAGTCTATTTTCTTCCAAATGTGAATTGATCCTATTCCTCAGTATCTTCTCCAACAGTTTGCCTGCCACTGACGTCAAGCTCACAGGTCTATAATTCCCTGGATTATCCCTGCTACCCTTCTTAAACAAAGGGACAACATTAGCAATTCTCCAGTTCTCCGGGACCTCACCCGTGCTCAAGGATGCTGCAAAGATATCTGTTAAGGCCCCAGCTATTTCGTCCCTCGCTTCCCTCAGTAACCTGGGATAGATCCCACCCGGACCTGGGGACTTGTCCACCTTAATGCCTTTTAGAATACCCAAAACTGCCCCCTTCCTTATGCCGACTTGATCGAGAGTATTTAAACATTAAAGTGTCAACAGTGTCGTGTTATTCACCCTGGGGTAACACGGACTGCAACACTATGCAGTGAAATGATCAAGCATACACCAAACGTAGGCGTTGGTTCAATACGATTTATTGAACTTCTCTAACAATGCACACAGTTGGCTGTGGGTTGACTCTTTACTACTCTAGGTATACTAACTCTAACTAACTAGACCAGGCTAGCTCTGATCCACGTGTAGAAGGTGCTGACTGATATATACACCCTGACTGTCACTACAGTTGTCACCAGTGGAAAGAGGCGGAGTGCTGATGCCTCGTGTGTTTTATAGTTGGAAGCCCCCCTCTGGTGTCCTGTCTGGTGATTGGTCGTGTTCTGTCCTGTGTGTTGATTGGCTCACCTGGGTGTCTGTCACTGCCTGTTTTTACCTCATGATGTGCATGGGTGCATATTATGACAAACAGACACGTCGAAAGATGGTCTGGGGGACAGTTCTTCTGCAACTCGAGCATGACGATTGGAAACCAGTCACGTATGCATCACGATCCACGATCACAACAGAGCAGAAGTACGCTCAAATCGAAAAAGAATGCCTGGGTTTAGATGTCGGCTTGTAAAAATTCCACGGCTACGTCTATGGGCTTCCAACTTTCACAGTTGAGACAGATCAACATCATCAAGAAGAATCGCAACCAGGGTGGCACGTGGCGCAGTGGTTAGCACTGTGACTGCGGCGCCGAGGACCCGGGTTCGAATCCCGGCCCTGGGTCACTGTCCGTGTGGAGTTTGCACATTCTCCCCGTGTCTGCGTGGGTTTCGCCCCCACAGCCCAAAAGATGTGCAGGGTAGGTGGATTGGCCACGCTAAATTGCCCCTTAATTGGAAAAAAAAAATAATTGGGTACAAATTTAAAAGGAAAATCGCAACCAAATGTCTCAGTGCATTCAGAGGTTGATGATGACGTTACAACGGCATGCATTCAATCTCTGCTACACGCCCGGCAAACACTTGTTCTCAGCAGATGCGTTATCGAGAGCGGCGATGCAAAATATTAGTCGCGAAATTGCTGAAGGTGTCGATCTGCATGTTAATCTTATTTCCACACTCCCCCCAGTATCAGACACAAAACTACATGAAATCCACAAAGAGACCAGGAAGGATCAAACTCTTCAAGAGGTGATGAGGAACATCAACTCACGCTGGTCCAGAGGTCACTGTGTGGAGTTCTACAATATAAGATCTGAACTCAGTATCATTAATGGAGTGTTGCTTCATTTGAACATTATAGGGATACTTCAATCTCTTTGCAAGGATGCACTAAAGAGGATACGAAGGACATTTCGGGATTGAGAAGCGTAAACGGAGAGCTCGTGATTCTGTTTACTGGCCAGGTACAAACCAGGATATTGACAGGATTGTTGTGATCCATGCCGGATGCATCGTCACAAGCAAACAAGAGAACCTAAGCCAATATCTGGTTGACCGAGGACACCATGGCTGAAAGTAGCTATCGATCTCTTTCACCTACAAGAGAAAGATTTAATGATCATCGACTATTTTTCAAACTATCCTGAAATGGCTCTACTGTCAAGCATAACCGCAAGCAGTGTAATACTGCATACCAAGTCAGGTGACCTCAGTGTAATACTGCATAGAGTCAGGTGACCTCAGGCTGACTGGGGAGCTGGGAGAGAGGTTGCTTGTGCATGTTCATACTATTATTCATCTGTTGTTTTGTATATAGTTGACCCACAGTTAACGTTAATAAATCATTTATAGCTTTAGCTACAAGTGTTCTGGTAATAAATCAGGCCCTCCGACAAGAACATTACATTGGTGTCTCTCTCTGTACCTGTCCCCCAGCTTCCCCTTCCCTCGCTCCCTCAGCTTCCCCTCCCCTCACTCCCTCAATCCACTCCCCTCACTCCCACAGCTTCCCCTTCCATCGCTCCCTCAGCTTCCCCTCCCCTCGCTCCCTCAATCCACTCCCCTCACTCCCACAGCTTCCCCTTCCATCGCTCCCTCAGCTTCCCCTCCCCTCGCTCCCTCAATCCACTCCCCTCACTCCCACAGCTTCCCCTTCCGTCGCTCCCTCAGCTTCCCCTCCCCTCGTACCCTCACTACCCCATCCCCTCACTCCCCCCATCCCCTCGCTCCCTCAGCTTCCCCCTCCCTTGCTCCCTCACTACCCCACCCCACCCGGCTCCCTCAGCTTCCCTTCTCCTCGCTCCCTCAGCATCCTATCCCCTCACTCCCTCACTCCCCATCCCCTCGCTCCCTCAGCTTCCCCCTCCCTTGCTCCCTCGCTACCCCAACCCACCCGGCTCCCTCAGCCTCCCTTCTCCTCGCTCCCTCAGCACCCTATCCCCTCACTCCCTCACTACCCCATCCCCTTGCTCCGTCAGCTTCCCTTCTCCTCGCTCCCTCAGCACCCTATCCCCATACTCCCTCACTACCCCATCCCCTTGCTCCGTCAGCTTCCCCTTCCCTCGCTCCCTCAGCCTCATACCCTCCTCCCCTCACTCCCTCAGCCTCCTCCACATAACTCCCTCAGCCTCATCCCCTCACTCCCACAGCCTCCTCCCCCTCACCCCCTCAGTCTCCTCCCCCTCACTCCCTTAGCCTCATCCCCTCACTCCCACGCCCGTCAGCCACCTCCCCCTCTCCTCCCCTCACTCTCCCTCCAAGTCATGCTCCTCATCCTGAGTCTCCTCCTGCCCTCCTTCGCCCTCTCCCTCCAAGTGTGCCTCCTCCTCCCCCTGCCCCTCAGGCCCAGGCTCTTGCTGCGGCCTCTTGCTCGGTGAGACAGCGGCCCTGAGGTGGTGTGCACCCTCTGCGGAGTGCTGTGCGCCTCAGGGGCAGCATTGGCTCCTCGGGGACACAGCGGCAAGATCAGCTCAGCCTCTGGATGATCCTCTCTGTGCTGAGCTCAGGGGAGCTGTGACTGGCCAGAGGCTCAGCTCCGAGAGACGACAGGTCTGTCCCGGCCTGGGAACAGAACCCTCCGGAAGGCAGGCCACTGCCCGGCTGATCCACTCAGCCAGCGCCGCGAGGCAGGCTTCGGGCCTGAGCGGGAGAGGTAGGTCCCCATCCAACAACACCTGGAGCCTGAATCGGACAACAACCCTCAGCACCAGGCCACAGGCGGGCCAGAGTGACCAAAACACGGTCAAACTGGTTGGTTTATAAAGAAGGGAGAGAGAGAGACAGGGAGACAGAGAGAGAGAGACAGGGAGACAGAGAGAGAGAGAGAGACAGGGAGACAGACAGAGAGACAGAGAGAGAGAGAGACAGGGAGACAGACAGAGAGACAGAGAGAGAGAGACAGAGAGAGACAGAGAGAGAGAGAGAGACAGGGAGACAGACAGAGAGACAGAGAGAGAGAGACAGAGAGAGACAGAGAGAGAGAGACAGACAGAGAGACAGAGAGAGAGAGAGAGACAGGGAGACAGACAGAGAGACAGAGAGAAAGAGACAGAGAGAGACAGAGAGAGAGAGAGAGACAGGGAGACAGACAGAGAGAGAGAGACAGGGAGACAGAGAGAGAGAGACAGGGAGACAGAGAGAGAGAGACAGGGAGACAGAGAGAGAGAGAGAGACAGGGAGACAGACAGAGAGACAGAGAGAGAGAGACAGAGAGAGACAGAGAGAGAGAGACAGACAGAGAGACAGAGAGAGAGAGAGAGACAGGGAGACAGACAGAGAGACAGAGAGAAAGAGACAGAGAGAGACAGAGAGAGAGAGAGAGACAGGGAGACAGACAGAGAGAGAGAGACAGGGAGACAGAGAGAGAGAGACAGGGAGACAGAGAGAGAGAGAGAGACAGGGAGACAGACAGAGAGACAGAGAGAGAGAGAGACAGGGAGACAGACAGAGAGAGACAGAGAGAGAGAGACAGAGAGAGAGAGACAGGGAGAGAGAGAGAGAGAGGGAGACAGACACAAAGAAAGAGAGAGAGACAGACAGAGAGAGACACAGAGAGAGAGAGACAGGGAGACAGACAGAGAGAGACAGAGAGAGAGAGACAGGGAGAGACAGAGAAAGACAGGGAGACAGACACAAAGAAAGAGAGAGAGTGACAGAGAGAGAGAGAGAGAGGGACAGAGAGATAGCGAGAGAGAGATACAGAGACAGAGAGAGAGAGAGACAGGGAGACAGACAGAGAGACAGAGAGAGAGAGAGACAGGGAGACAGACAGAGAGAGACAGAGAGAGAGAGACAGGGAGAGAGAGAGACAGAGAGAGAGAGACAGGGAGAGAGAGAGGGAGACAGACACAAAGAAAGAGAGAGAGACAGACAGAGAGAGACACAGAGAGAGAGAGACAGGGAGACAGACGGAGAGAGACAGAGAGAGAGAGACAGGGAGAGAGAGAGACAGAGAGACAGAGAGAGTGAGAGACAGGGAGACAGACACAAAGAAAGAGAGACAGACAGAGAGAGAGAGACAGGGAGAGACAGAGAGAGAGAGAGACAGGGAGAGAGAGAGAGACAGGGAGACAGACACAAAGAAAGAGAGAGAGTGGCAGAGAGAGAGAGAGGGAGAGAGAGAGAGAGACAGAGAGAGAGAGAGAGAGAGAGAGACAGAGAGATAGCGAGAGAGAGATACAGAGACAGAGAGAGAGAGAGAGAGACAGAAAGAGACAGAAAGAGATGGAGCGAGAGAGATAGAGAGGTACAGGGGCAGACAGAGAGGATCGGGGAGTATTCCAGAGCTTCGGCACCTCCCCAGGCAGCTGAAGGCAAAGCGCCAATGGTGGAGCGATGGGAATGGGGAACCTTGAGAGGCCGGAACTGGAGGAAAGCAGAGATCTCGGAGGGCGTTGCAGACCCTCCGACAGTGAGGCACTCCCTCAGCACTGACCCTCCGACAGTGCGGCACTCCCTCAGCACTGACCCTCCGACAGTGCGGTGCTCCCTCAGCACTGACCCTCCCACAGTGCGGCGCTCCCTCAGCACTGACCCTCCGACAGTGCGGCGCTCCCTCAGCACTGACCCTCCGACAGTGCGGCGCTCCCTCAGCGCTGACCCTCTGACAGTGCGGCGATCCCCCAGCACTGACCCTCCGACAGTGCGGCACTCCCTCAGCACTGACCCTCCGACAGTGCGGCACTCCCTCAGCACTGACCCTCTGACAGTGTGGCGCTCCCTCAGCACTGACCCTCTGACAGTGCGGCGCTCCCTCAGCACTGACCCTCCGACAGTGCGGCGCTCCCTCAGCACTGACCCTCTGACAGTGCGGCGCTCCCTCAGCAGTGACCCTCCGACAGTGCGGCACTCCCTCAGCACTGACCCTCTGACAGTGTGGCGCTCCCTCAGCACTGACCCTCTGACGGTGCGGCGCTCCCTCAGCACTGACCCTCCGACAGTGCGGCGCTCCCTCAGCACTGACCCTCCGACAGTGCGGCACTCCCTCAGTACTGACCCTCCGACAGTGCGGCACTCCCTCAGCACTGACCCTCCGACAGTGCGGCACTCCCTCAGTACTGACCCTCCGACAGTGCGGCGCTCCCTCAGCACTGACCCTCTGCCAGTGCGGCGCTCCCTCAGCACTGACCCTCCGACAGTGCGGCGCTCCCTCAGCACTGACCCTCCGAAAGTGCGGCGCTCCCTCAGCACTGACGCTCCGACAGTGTGGCGCTCCCTCAGCACTGACCCTCTGACAGTGCGGCGCTCCCTCAGCACTGACCCTCCCACAGTGCGGCGCTCCCTCAGCACTGACCCTCCGACAGTGCGGCGCTCCCTCAGCACTGACCCTCCGACAGTGCGGCGCTTCCCCTGCACTGACCCTGCGACAGTGCGGCGCTCCCTCAGCACTAACCCTCCGACAGTGCAGCGCTCCCTCAGCACTGACCCTCCGACAGTGCGGCGCTCCCCCTGCACTGACCCTGCGACAGTGCGGCGCTCCCTAAGCACTAACCCTCCGACAGTGCAGCGCTCCCTCAGCACTGACCCTCCGACAGTGCGGCGCTCCGTCAGCACTGACCCTCCAACAGTGCGGGGCTCCCTCAGCACTGACACTCCGACAGTGCGGCGCTCCCTCAGCACTGACCCTCCAACAGTGCGGGGCTCCCTCAGCATTGACACTCCGACAGTACGGCGCTCCCTCAGCACCGACCTCCGACAGTGCGGCGCTCCCTCAGCACTGACCCTCCGACAATGCGGCGCTCCCTCAGCACTGACCCTCCAACAGTGCGGCGCTCCCTCAGCACTGACCTTCCGACAGTGCGGCACTCCCTCAGCACTGACCCTCCGACAGTGCGGCGCTCCCTCAGCACTGACCCTCCGACAGTGCGGCGCTCCCTCAGCACTGACCCTCCGACAGTGCGGCGCTCCCTCAGCACTGACCCTCCGACAGTGCGGTGCTCCCTCAGCACTGACCATCCGACAGTGCGGCGCTCCCTCAGCCCTGACCCTCCAACAGTGCGGCGCTCCCTCAGCACTGACACTCCGACAGTACACCGCCTCCTCAGCACTGACCCTCCGATAGTGCGGCGGTCCCTCCGCACTGACCCTCCAACAGTGCGGCGCTCCCTCAGCACTGACCCTCCGACAGTGCGGCGCTCCCTCAGCACTGTCCCTCCGACAGTGCGGCGCTCCCTGAGCATTGACCCTCCGACAGTGTGGCGCTCCCTCAGCACTGACCCTCCGACAGTGCAGCGCTCCCTCAGCACTGACCCTCCGACAGTGCGGCGCTCCCTCAACACTGACCCTCCGACAGTGCGGCACTCCCTCAGCACTGACCCTCCGACAGTGCGGCGCTCCCTCAGCACTGACCCTCCGATAGTGCGGCGCTCCCTCAGCACTGACCCTCCGACAGTGCGGCGCTCCCTCAGCACTGACCCTCCGACAGTGCGGCGCTCCCTCAGCACTTACCCTCCGACAGTGCAGCGCTCCCTCAGTACTGACCCTCCGACAGTGCGGCGCTCCCTCAGCATTGACCCTCCGACAGTGCGGCACTCCATCAGCACTGACCCTCCGACAGTGCGGCGCTCCCTCAGCATTGACCCTCCGACAGTGCGGCGCTCCCTCAGCACTGACCCTCCGACAGTGCGGCGCTCCCTCAGCACTGACCCTCCGATAGTGCGGCGCTCCCTCAGCACTGACCCTCCGACAGTGCGGCGCTCCCTCAGCACTGACCCTCCGACAGTGCGGCGCTCCCTCAGCACTGACCCTCCGACAGTGCGGCGCTCCCTCAGTACTGACCCTCCGACAGTGCGGCGCTCCCTCAGCATTGACCCTCCGACAGTGCGGCGCTCCCTCAGCACTGACCCTCCAACAGTGCGGGGCTCCCTGAGCACTGACCATTTTGCGGTTTATGGGTCCGTTGGCTAAGGTGAGCTCGCAGGACAGGTTGGGGGGTGGTCTGCCGGGTTGGAAGATTCCGGATCCTCATTTCGGTCTCCTCTGCTGACTCCACAGGCGACCAGAGTGGTGACCCCGACAGCTCATCGGAAGCCAGCGAGGAGTCCGCTCTGGATTGGCCAGCTGATGGGGGGATGGGTGCCGCGGACCCGCTGACTTCACCGGGCAGTGCCGCACACAGGAGGCGAACCCAACACTCACGCAGCAAACCGCAAGGAAACACCGCAGGAAACCGTGCTCCCCGAGCTCTCTACTGTCTCAACCTCAACAATCCCATCCGCAGGGCCTGCATCAGCTTCGTGGAGTGGAAGTATCCTTCACTACAGCACAGGGTTAGATACAGGGTAAACTCCCTCTACACTGTCCCCATCAAACACTCCCAGGACAGGTACAGCACGGGGTTAGATACAGAGTAAAGCTCCCTCTACACTGACCCCATCAAACACTCCCAGGGCAGGTACAGCACAGGGTTCGATACAGAGTAAAGCTCCCTCTACACTGTCCCCATCAAACACTCCCAGGGCAGGTACAGCACGGGGTTAGATACAGAGTAAAGCTCCCTCTACACTGTCCCCATCAAACACTCCCAGGACAGGGACAGCACGGGGATAGATACAGAGTAAAGCTCCCTCTACACTGTCCCCATCAAACACTCCCAGGACAGGTACAGCACGGGGTTACATACAGAGTAAAGCTCCCTCTACACTGTCCGCATCAAACACTCCCAGGACAGGTACAGCACGGGGTTACATACAGAGTAAAGCTCCCTCTACACTGTCCCCATCAAACACTCCCAGGACAGGTACAGCAAGGGGTTAGATACAGGGTAAAGCTTCCCCTACACTGTTCCCATGAAACACTCCCAGGACAGGTACAGCACGGGGTTAGATACAGAGTAAAGCTCCCTCTACACTGTACCCATCAAACAGTCCCAGGACAGGTACAGCAAGGGGTTAGATACAGGGTAAAGCTTCCCCTACACTGTTCCCATGAAACACTCCCTAGGACAGGAACAGCACGGGGTGAGATACAGAGTAAAGCTCCTTCTACACTGTCCCCATCAAACACTCCCAGGACAGGTATAGCACGGGGTTAGATACAGAGTAAAGCTCCCTCTACACTGTCCCCATCAAACACTGCCAGGACAGGAACAGCACGGGGTGAGATACAGAGTAAAGCTCCCTCTACACTGTCCCCATCAAACACTCCCAGGACAGGTACAGCACGGGGTTAGATACAGAGTAAAGCTCCCTCTACACTGTCCCCATCAAACACTCCCAGGACAGGTACAGCACGGGTTAGATACAGAGTAAAGCTCCTTCTACACTGTCCCCATCAAACACTCCCAGGGCAGGTACAGCACGGGGTTAGATAGAGGGTAAAGCTTCCCCTACACTGTTCCCATGAAACACTCCCAGGACAGGTACAGCACGGGGTTAGATACAGAGTAAAGCTCCCTCTACACTGGCCCCATCAAACACTCCCAGGACAGGTAGAGCACGGGATTAGATACAGAATAAAGCTCCCTCTACACTGTCCCCATCAAACACTCCCAGGACAGGAACAGCACGAGGGGTGAGATACAGAGTAAAGCTCCTTCTACACTGTCCCCATCAAACACTCCCAGGACAGGTACAGCACGGGGTTAGATACAGAGTAAAGCTCCCTCTACACTGTCCCCATCAAACACTCCCAGGGCAGGTACAGCACGGGGTGAGATACAGAGTAAACTCCCTCTACACTGTCCCCATCAAACACTCCCAGGACAGGTACAGCACGGGGTTAGATACAGAGTAAAGCTTCCCCTACACTGTCCCCATCAAACGCTCCCAGGACAGGTACAGCACGGGGTTAGATACAGAGTAAAGCTCCCTCTACACTGTCCCCATCAAACACTCCCAGGACAGGTACAGCACGGGGTTAGATACAGAGTAAAGCTCCCTCTACACTGTCCACATCAAACACTCCCAGGACAGGTACAGCACGGGGTTAGATACAGAGTAAAGCTCCCTCTACACTGTCCCCATCAAACACTCCCAGGACAGGTACAGCACGGGATTAGATACAGAATAAAGCTCCTTCTACACTGTCCCCATCAAACACTACCAGGACAGGAACAGCACGGGGTGAGATACAGAGTAAAGCTCCTTCTACACTGTCCCCATCAAACACTCCCAGGACAGGTACAGCACGGGGTTAGATACAGAGTAAAGCTCCCTCTACACTGTCCCCATCAAACACTCCCAGGGCAGGTACAGCACGGGGTGAGATACAGAGTAAACTCCCTCTACACTGTCCCCATCAAACACTCCCAGGACAGGAACAGCACGGAGTTAGATACAGAGTAAAGCTCCCTCTGCACTGTCCCCATCAAACACTCCCAGGACAGGTACAGCATGGGGTGAGATACAGAGTAAAGCTCCCTCTGCACTTTCCCCATCAAACACTCCTAGGACAGGTACAGCACGGGGTTAGATACAGAGTAAAGCTCCCTCTACACTGTCCCCATCAAACACTCCCAGGACAGGTACAGCACGGGGTGAGATACAGAGTAAAGCTCCCTCTACACTGTCCCCATCAAACACTCCCAGGACAGGTACAGCACGGGGTTAGATACAGAGTAAAGCTTCCCCTACACTGTCCCCATCAAACGCTCCCAGGACAGGTACAGCACGGGGTTAGATACAGAGTAAAGCTCCCTCTACACTGTCCCCATCAAACACTCCCCGGACAGGTACAACACGGGGTTAGATACAGAGTAAAGCTCCCTCTACACTGTCCACATCAAACACTCCCAGGACAGGTACAGCACGGGGTTAGATACAGAGTAAAGCTCCCTCTACACTGTCCCCATCAAACACTCCCAGGACACGCACAGCAAGGGGTTAGATACAGAGTAAAGCTCTCTCTGCACTGTCCCCATCAAACACTCCCAGGACAGGTACAGCACGGGGTTACATACAGAGTAAAGCTCCCTCTACACTGTCCCCATCAAACACTCCCAGGACAGGAACAGCACGGGGTTAGATACAGAGTAAAGCTCCCTCTACACCGTCCCCATCAAACCCTCCCAGGACAGGTACAGCACGGGGTTAGATACAGAGTAAAGCTCCCTCTACAGTGTCCCCATCAAACACTCCCAGGACAGGTACAGCATGGGGTTCGATACAGAAAAAAGCTCCCTCTACTCTGTCCCCATCGATCACTCCCAAGACAGGTACAGCATGGGGTTAGATAAAGAGTAAAGCTCCCTCTACACTGTCCCCATCAAACACTCCCAGGACAGGAACAGCACAGGGTTAGATACAGAGTAAAGCTCCCTCTACACTGTCCCCATCAAACACTCCCAGGATAGGTACAGCACGGGGTTAGATACAGAGTAAAGCTCCCTCTACACTGTACCCATCAAACACTCCGAGGACAGGTACAGCACGGGGTTACATACAGAGTAAAGCTCCCTCTACACTGTCCCCATCAAACACTCCCAGGACAGGTACAGAGCGGGGTTACATACAGAGTAAAGCTACCTCAACACTGTCCCCATCAAACACTCCGAGGACAGGTACAGCACGGGGTTACATACACAGTAAAGCTCCCTCAACACTGTCCCCATCAAACACTCCGAGGACAGGTACAGCACGGGGATAGATACAGAGTAAAGCTCCCTCTACACTGTCCCCATCAAACACTCCCAGGACAGGTACAGCACGGGGTTAGATACAGAGTAAAGCTCCCTCTACACTGTCCCCATCAAACACTCCCAGGACAGGTACAGCACGGGGTTAGATACAGAGTAAAGCTCCCTCTACACCGTCCCCATGAAACACTCCCAGGACAGGTGCAGCACGGGGTTAGATACAGAGTAAAGCTCCCTCTACACTGTCCCCATCAAACACTCCCAGGACAGGTACAGCACGGGGTTAGATACAGAGTAAAGCTCCCTCTACACTGTCCCCATCAAACACTCCCAGGACAGGTACAGCACGGGGTTACATGCAGAATAAAGCCCCCTCTACACTGTCCCCATCAAACACTCCCAGGACAGGTACAGCACGGGGTGAGATACAGAGTAAAGCTCCCTCTGCACTGTCCCCATCAAACACTCCCAGGACAGGTACAGCACGGGGTTAGATACAGAGTAAAGCTCCCTCTACACTGTCCCCATCAAACACTCCCAGGACAGGTACAGCACGGGGTGAGATACAGAGTAAAGCTCCCTCTACACTGTCCCCATCAAACACTCCCAGGACAGGTACAGCACGGGGTTAGATACAGAGTAAAGCTTCCCCTACACTGTCCCCATCAAACACTCCCAGGACAGGTACAGCACGGGGTTAGATACAGAGTAAAGCTCCCTCTACACTGTCCCCATCAAACACTCCCAGGACAGGTACAGCACGGGGTTAGATACAGAGTAAAGCTCCCTCTACACTGTCCACATCAAACACTCCCAGGACAGGTACAGCACGGGGTTAGATACAGAGTAAAGCTCCCTCTACACTGTCCCCATCAAACACTCCCAGGACACGCACAGCAAGGGGTTAGATACAGAGTAAAGCTCCCTCTGCACTGTCCCCATCAAACACTCCCAGGACAGGTACAGCACGGGGTTACATACAGAGTAAAGCTCCCTCTACACTGTCCCCATCAAACACTCCCAGGACAGGAACAGCACGGGGTTAGATACGGAGTAAAGCTCCCTCTACACCGTCCCCATCAAACCCTCCCAGGACAGGTACAGCACGGGGTTAGATACAGAGTAAAGCTCCCTCTACAGTGTCCCCATCAAACACTCCCAGGACAGGTACAGCATGGGGTTCGATACAGAAAAAAGCTCCCTCTACTCTGTCCCCATCGAGCACTCCCAAGACAGGTACAGCATGGGGTTAGATAAAGAGTAAAGCTCCCTCTACACTGTCCCCATCAAACACTCCCAGGACAGGAACAGCACAGGGTTAGATACAGAGTAAAGCTCTCTCTACACTGTCCCCATCAAACACTCCCAGGATAGGTACAGCACGGGGTTAGATACAGAGTAAAGCTCCCTCTACACTGTCCCCATCAAACACTCCGAGGACAGGTACAGCACGGGGTTACATACAGAGTAAAGCTCCCTCTACACTGTCCCCATCAAACATTCCCAGGACAGGTACAGAGCGGGGTTACATACAGAGTAAAGCTCCCTCAACACTGTCCCCATCAAACACTCCGAGGACAGGTACAGCGCGGGGATAGATACAGAGTAAAGCTCCCTCTACACTGTCCCCATCAAACACTCCCAGGACAGGTACAGCACGGGGTTAGATACAGAGTAAAGCTCCCTCTACACCGTCCCCATGAAACACTCCCAGGACAGGTGCAGCACGGGGTTAGATACAGAGTAAAGCTCCCTCTACACTGTCCCCATCAAACACTCCCAGGACAGGTACAGCACGGGGTTAGATACAGAGTAAAGCTCCCTCTACACTGTCCCCATCAAACACTCCCAGGACAGGTACAGCACGGGGTTACATACAGAATAAAGCCCCCTCTACACTGTCCCCATCAAACACTCCCAGGACAGGTACAGCACGGGGTTAGATACAGAATAAAGCCCCCTCTACACTGTCCCCATCAAACACTCCCAGGGCAGTTACAGTACGGGGTTAGATACAGAGTAAAGCTCCCTATACAATGTCCCCAACAAACACTCCCAGGACAGTTGCAGCACGGGGTTCGATACAGAGTAAAGCTCCCTCTACACTGTCCCCATCAAACACTCCCAGGCCAGGTACAGCACGGTGTTAGATAAAGAGTAAAGCTCCCTCAACACTGTCCCCGTCAAACACTCCCAGGACAGGTACAGCACGGGGTTAGATACAGAGTAAAGCTCCCTCTACACTGTCCCCATCAACACTCCCACGACAGGTACAGCACGGGGTTAGATACAGAGTAAAGCTCCATCCACACTGTCCCCATCAAACACTCCCAGGACAGATACAGCACGGGGTTAGATACAGAGTAAAGCTCCCTCTACACTGTCCACATCAAACACTCCCAGGACAGGTACAGCACGGGGTTAGATACAGAGTAAAGCTCCTTCTACACTGTCCCCTTCAAACACTCCCAGGACAGGTACAGCACGGGGTTAGATACAGAGTAAAGCTCCCTCTACACTGTCCCCATCAAACACTCCCACGACAGGTGCAGCACGGGGTTAGATACAGAGTAAAGCTCCATCCACACTGTCCACATCAAACACTCCCAGGACAGGTACAGCACGGGGTTAGATACAGAGTAAAGCTCCTTCTACACTGTCCCCTTCAAACACTCCCAGGACAGGTACAGCACGGGGTTAGATACAGAGTAAAGCTCCCTCTACACTGTCCCCATCAAACACTCCCAGGGCAGGTACAGTACGGGGTTAGATACAGAGTAAAGCTCCCTCTACACTGTCCCCATCAAACACTCCCAGGACAGGTACAGGACGGGGTTCGATACAGAGTAAAGCTCCCTCTACACTGCCCCCATCAAACACTCCCAGGCCAGGTACAGCACGGGGTTAGATACAGAGTAAAGCTCCCTCTACACTGTCCCCATCAAACACTCCCAGGACAGGTACAGCACGGGGTTAGATACAGAGTAAATCTCCCTCTACACTGTCCCCATCAAACACTCCCAGGACAGGTACAGCACACGGTTAGATACAGAGTAAAGCTCCCTCTACACTGTCCACATCAAACATTCCCAGGACAGGTACAGCACGGGGTTAGATACAGAGTAAAGCTCCCTCTACACTGTCCCCATCAAACACTCCCAGGACAGGTACAGCACGGGGTTAGATACAGAGTAAAGCTCCCTCTGCACTGTCCCCATCAAACACTCCCAGGACAGGTACAGCACGGGGTTAGATACAGAGTAAAGCTCCCTCTACACTGTCCCCATCAAACACTCCCACGACAGGTACAGCACGGGGTTAGATACAGAGTAAAGCTCCCTCTACACTGTCCCCATCAAACACCCCAGGACAGGTACAGCACGGGGTTAGATACAGAGTAAAGCTCCCTCTACACCGTCCCCATGAAACACTCCCAGGACAGGTGCAGCACGGGGTTAGATACAGAGTAAAGCTCCCTCTACACTGTCCCCATCAAACACTCCCATGACAGGTACAGCACGGGGTTAGATACAGAGTAAAGCTCCCTCTACACTGTCCCCATCAAACACTCCCAGGACAGGTACAGCACGGGGTTACATGCAGAATAAAGCCCCCTCTACACTGTCCCCATCAAACACTCCCAGGACAGGTACAGCACGGGGTGAGATACAGAGTAAAGCTCCCTCTGCACTGTCCCCATCAAACACTCCCAGGACAGGTACAGCACGGGGTTAGATACAGAGTAAAGCTCCCTCTACACTGTCCCCATCAAACACTCCCAGGACAGGTACAGCACGGGGTGAGATACAGAGTAAAGCTCCCTCTACACTGTCCCCATCAAACACTCCCAGGACAGGTACAGCACGGGGTTAGATACAGAGTAAAGCTTCCCCTACACTGTCCCCATCAAACACTCCCAGGACAGGTACAGCACGGGGTTAGATACAGAGTAAAGCTCCCTCTACACTGTCCCCATCAAACACTCCCAGGACAGGTACAGCACGGGGTTAGATACAGAGTAAAGCTCCCTCTACACTGTCCACATCAAACACTCCCAGGACAGGTACAGCACGGGGTTAGATACAGAGTAAAGCTCCCTCTACACTGTCCCCATCAAACACTCCCAGGACACGCACAGCAAGGGGTTAGATACAGAGTAAAGCTCCCTCTGCACTGTCCCCATCAAACACTCCCAGGACAGGTACAGCACGGGGTTACATACAGAGTAAAGCTCCCTCTACACTGTCCCCATCAAACACTCCCAGGACAGGAACAGCACGGGGTTAGATACGGAGTAAAGCTCCCTCTACACCGTCCCCATCAAACCCTCCCAGGACAGGTACAGCACGGGGTTAGATACAGAGTAAAGCTCCCTCTACAGTGTCCCCATCAAACACTCCCAGGACAGGTACAGCATGGGGTTCGATACAGAAAAAAGCTCCCTCTACTCTGTCCCCATCGAGCACTCCCAAGACAGGTACAGCATGGGGTTAGATAAAGAGTAAAGCTCCCTCTACACTGTCCCCATCAAACACTCCCAGGACAGGAACAGCACAGGGTTAGATACAGAGTAAAGCTCCCTCTACACTGTCCCCATCAAACACTCCCAGGATAGGTACAGCACGGGGTTAGATACAGAGTAAAGCTCCCTCTACACTGTCCCCATCAAACACTCCGAGGACAGGTACAGCACGGGGTTAGATACAGAGTAAAGCTCCCTCTACACTGTCCCCATCAAACACTCCCACGACAGGTGCAGCACGGGGTTAGATACAGAGTAAAGCTCCATCCACACTGTCCACATCAAACACTCCCAGGACAGGTACAGCACGGGGTTAGATACAGAGTAAAGCTCCTTCTACACTGTCCCCTTCAAACACTCCCAGGACAGGTACAGCACGGGGTTAGATACAGAGTAAAGCTCCCTCTACACTGTCCCCATCAAACACTCCCAGGGCAGGTACAGTACGGGGTTAGATACAGAGTAAAGCTCCCTCTACACTGTCCCCATCAAACACTCCCAGGACAGGTACAGCACGGGGTTCGATACAGAGTAAAGCTCCCTCTACACTGCCCCCATCAAACACTCCCAGGCCAGGTACAGCACGGGGTTAGATACAGAGTAAAGCTCCCTCTACACTGTCCCCATCAAACACTCCCAGGACAGGTACAGCACGGGGTTAGATACAGAGTAAATCTCCCTCTACACTGTCCCCATCAAACACTCCCAGGACAGGTACAGCACACGGTTAGATACAGAGTAAAGCTCCCTCTACACTGTCCACATCAAACATTCCCAGGACAGGTACAGCACGGGGTTAGATACAGAGTAAAGCTCCCTCTACACTGTCCCCATCAAACACTCCCAGGACAGGTACAGCACGGGGTTAGATACAGAGTAAAGCTCCCTCTGCACTGTCCCCATCAAACACTCCCAGGACAGGTACAGCACGGGGTTAGATACAGAGTAAAGCTCCCTCTACACTGTCCCCATCAAACACTCCCACGACAGGTACAGCACGGGGTTAGATACAGAGTAAAGCTCCCTCTACACTGTCCCCATCAAACACCCCAGGACAGGTACAGCACGGGGTTAGATACAGAGTAAAGCTCCCTCTACACTGTCCCCATCAAACACTCCCAGGACAGGTACAGCACGGGGTTCGATACAGAGTAAAGCTCTCTCTACACTGTCCCCATCAAACACTCCCAGGACAGGTACAGCACGGGGTTAGATACAGAGTAAAGCTCCCTCTACACTGTCCCATCAAACACTCCCAGGACAGGTACAGCACGGGGTTAGATACAGAGTAAAGCTCCCTCTACACTGTCCCATCAAACATTCCCAGGACAGGTACAGCACGGGGTTAGATACAGAGTAAAGCTCCCTCTACACTGTCCCATCAAACATTCCCAGGACAGGTACAGCACGGGGTTAGATACAGAGTAAAGCTCCCTCTACACTGTCCCCATCAAACACCCCAGGACAGGTACAGCACGGGGTTAGATACAGAGTAAAGCTCCCTCTACACTGTCCCCATCAAACACTCCCAGGACAGGTACAGCACGGGGTTCGATACAGAGTAAAGCTCCCTCTACACTGTCCCCATCAAACACTCCCAGGACAGGTACAGCACGGGGTTAGATACAGAGTAAAGCTCCCTCTACACTGTCCACATCAAACAGTCCCAGGACAGGTCCAGCACGGGGTTAGAAACAAAGTAAAGCTCCCTCGACACTGTCCCCATCAAACACTCCCAGGACAGGTACAGCACGGGGTTAGATACAGAGTAAAGCTCCCTCTACACTGTCCCATCAAACACTCCCAGGACAGGTACAGCACGGGGTTAGATACAGAGTAAAGCTCCCTCTACACTGTCCCATCAAACACTCCCAGGACAGGTACAGCACGGGGTTAGATACGGATTGAATTCCTCCCGCCTGATGCACGATCAACTGCACAAAGACGAGAGTTGAATGCAACTGAGGCTTTATTACTCTAAGATGTGTGGCCTCCTACAGCAGCTGGTGAAATGGCTGCTGCACGGAGGCCACACATATTTATACTCCGTTTACTGGGCGGAGCGAGCAGGCAGGGACTACCGCTGTACCTGTATTACAGGGTTTTACTGTTCATCTCCTAATATATGTACAACAGTGGTTTACCACATTCACCCCCTGTTAAAATTGAGTCCGGCGGGGGTGGTGGAGAACTATATGCAGCAAGTTCGAGTTTAATGTACAGTATTGCAAGAAAATAATTTCTTTTGAAGTCCAGTGGGTAGACAGTCCCGAACCAATTATAGATTTAGCTGGTCCGGGGCCTTGATGTGGCGTTGGGAGCGACGCAGTGGTGGCGGCAATTCCGGTGTTGGCCTGGTCCTCGGTGGCTCCGGGAGCGTGCCGAAATCCTCGCCATCCTCGGGCGTAGGCAGGGGGTGGGCGGATGGTCCTGGGGGGGTTGCTGCTGGGTGCGCCGGGGGCGGTGCGTGTGGGGGGAACCTGCTGGTGCCAGGTCCTTGAGGGAGACAGTAACCTGGCGGCCGTCGGGGAACGCCACGTAGGCATACTGGGTTTTCGCGTGGAGCAACTGCACCCTCTCCACCAACGGGTCCGCCTTGTGGATTCGGACGTGCCTATGGGGAAGGAGGGGTCCCGGAGCTGTGAGCCAAGTCGGGAGCGACACCCCGGAAGTGGACTTCCTGGGGAAGGCAAAGAGACGTTCATGGGGTGTGTCGTTAGTGGCCGTGCACAGTGATGACCGAATGGAGTTCAGTGCATCAGGGAGGACCTCCTGCCAGCGGGAGGCCGCGAGGTTCCTGGACCGTAGGGCCAGTTGGACGGCCCTCCAGACCGTCCCGTTCTCCCTCCCCACCTGCCCGTTTCCCCGGGGGTTATAGCTGGTCGTCCTGCTGGAGGCGATACCCCTACTGCGCAGGAACTGACGCAGCTCATCGCTCATGAATGAGGATCCCCTGTCGCTGTGCGCGTAGGTGGGGAAACCGAACAGGGCGAAGATGGTGCTGAGGGCTTTGATGACGGTGGCAAATATCATGTCGGGGCATGGGATGGCGAAGGGGAATCTGGTCAGTGGAGGGGAGGGGCCCTTTAAAATCCACGCTGAGGCGTTCAAAGGGGCGGGAGGCCTTCACCAGGTGCGTGCGGTCCGGCCGGTAGAAGTGCGGCTTGCACTCCGCACAGACCTGGCAGTCCCTGGTGACTGTCCGTACTTCCTCGACGGAGTAGGGCAGATTGTGGGCCTTTATGAAGTGGTACAACCGTGTGACTCCCGGGTGACAAAGGCTGTCGTGTAGGGCCCGGAGTCGGTCTACTTGTGCGCTGGCACATGTACCTCGGGATAGGGCGTCTGGGGCCTCGTTGAGCTTGCCGGGGCGATACAGAATCTCGTAATTGTAGGTGGAGAGCTCGATCCTCCACATCAAGATTTTATCATTCTTGATCTTGCCCCGCTGTGTGTTATTGAACATGACGGCAACTGACCGTTGGTCAGTGAGGAGAGTGAATCTCCTGCCGGCCAGGTAATGCCTCCAATGCCGCACAGCTTCCACGATCGCTTGGGCCTCTTTTTCGACGGAGGAGTGCCGAATTTCGGAGGCATGAAGGGTGCGGGAAAAGAATGCCACGGGTCTGCCTGCCTGGTTGAGGGTGGCGGCCAGAGCGACGTCTGATGCATCGCTCTCTACTTGAAAGGGCAGCGTCTCGTCTACTGCGTGCATCGCAGCCTTGGCGATATCGGCTCTGATACGGGCGAAGGCCTGTTGAGCCTCGGCCATCAGGGGAAAGTGGGTGGACTGGATGAGTGGGCGGGCCTTGTCCGCGTAGTTTGGGACCCACTGGGCGTAGGATGAGAAGAACCCCAGGCAGCGTTTGAGGGCCTTGGGGCAGTGGGGGAGGGGGAGCTCCATGAGGGGGCGCATGCGGTCGGGATCGGGCCCCAGAACTCCGTTCTGGACCACGTAGCCGAGGATGGCTAAGCGGTTTGTGCTGAACACACACTTCTCCTTGTCGGTGAGGTTGAGGAGAGTGGCGGTGCGGAGAAATTTAGCAAGATTGGCATCGAGGTCCTGCTGATCGTGGCCGCAGATGATGACATTGTCTAGGTACGGAAACGTGGCCCGCAAGCCGTACCTGTCGACCATTCGGTCCATCTCCCTTTGGAAGACCGAGACCCCGTTGGTGACGCTGAAGGGAACTCTAAGGAAGTGATAGAGACGACCGTCTGCCTCGAAGGCAGTGTATGGCCGGTCCGATTTACGGATGGGGAGCTGGTGGTAGGCGGATTTGAGGTCTACAGTTGAGAAGACCCGGTACTGTGCAATCTGATTGACCATATCAGATATGCGTGGGAGGGGGTACGTGTCGAGCTGTGTGTACCGATTGATGGTCTGACTGTAGTCCACGACCATTCTGTGTTTCTCCCCAGTTTTCACCACTACCACTTGGGCTCTCCAGGGGCTGTTGCTGGCCTCGATGATGCCTTCCTGAAGCAGCCGCTGGACCTCGGACCTGATGAAGGTCCTGTCCTGGGCGCTGTACCGTCTGCTCCTGGTGGCGGCGGGTTTGCAATCCGGGGTTAGGTTTGCGAATAGGGAAGGTGGGTCGACGTTTAGGGTCGCGAGGCCGCACACAGTAAGGGGTGGTAGGGGCCCGCCGAATTTCAGGGTTAGGCTCTGGAGGTTACACTGGAAGTCCAGGCCGAGTAGCAAGGCAGCGCAGAGGTTAGGGAGGACGTAGAGGCGGAAGCCGCTGAATTCTACACCCTGGACCGTGAGTGTGACTATACAGTACCCCCGGATTGCCACGGAGTGGGATCCGGAGGCCAGAGAGATTCTTTGATTGGCGGGGTGTACCGCGAGGGAGCAGCGCCTTACCGTATCTGGATGGATGAAGCTTTCGGTGCTCCCGGAGTCCAGCAGGCAAGAGCTCTCGTGCCCATTAATCTTCACGCTTCTCGAGGCGGTGGCTAGATTGTGCGGGCGAGACTGGTCGATTGTGACCGAGGTGAGTCGTGGCTGGCCGTCGCTGGTGTCGGATGATGGGGTGCCCGGGGGGGGGGGCACGGGTCCTGGCACAATGGTTGTGCCCATGTGCCGTGGGGGAGACAAAATGGCGGCGCCCATGGGCCACACGTGTTCCGCGGAGGGGAAGATGGCGGCGCCCACTGGCCGCGCGTGGTCTGAGGGGGAGAAGATGGCGGCGCCCATTGTAAATGAGGGGGGAGGGGGCGATAGCGGCGACTGCGGGGGCCTGGCACACCGCGGCGAAGTGCCCCTTCTTACCGCAGGCCTTACAAAGGGCAGCGCGGGCCGGGCAGCGTTGGCGGGGGTGTTTTTGTTGGCCGCAAAAGTAACATCGGGGACCCCTGGGGTTGGCTGGCTGGCGCGTGGTGCAGGCGTATTGGCTGGGTGAGGCGCCCGGTGGGGCGGCCGTCTGTGGGGTCCACGATGCGTTGGAGGGGTGGGCCGCGCGGCCGGGGGTGTCGGCCTGGATATTGCGCAAGGCGACCATCATGGAGAGCGCCAGCTTCTTTGTCTCTGCGAGATCGAGTGTGGCCCCCTCTAGAAGTCGCTGGCGTAGGAGGTCCGACCCAATCCCCGTTTCGAACGCGTCCCGCATAAGGAGGTTCGAATGTTCCGTGGCCGGGACGGCCTGACAGTCACCGTCTCTGACCAGAGGAATTAGAGCACGCCAGAAATCTTCCACAGACTCACCAGGGAGCTGACAGCGAGTGGAGAGTACGTGTCTGGCGAAGAGCGTGTTCGTCCGCTGGGCGTAGTTCTCTTTCAGTAGCGCCATGGCTTCGTTGTAGTTCGGAGCGTTCAGCGGGAAGACGTTGGAGCTCAACCTCGAGTACAGGATCTGTATTTCCTCAGCCTCCGGAACAGGGCTTGTCACCGAGTTGATGTGCGCCTCGAAACAGGCTCGCCAGTGTCGAAAGTCCTTTTGGCGTTGCCTGATTGCGGATCCAGCTGCAGGCGATCCGGCTTGATACGGAGGTCCACCTTCTGAAAATCTCAGAGCAATAAATTGATGCACGATCAATTGGACAAAGACGAGAGTTGAATACAACTGAGGCTTTATTGCTCTAAGATGTGTGGCCTCCCACAGTAGCTGGCGAAGTGGCTGCTGCACGGCGGACACACATATTTATACTCCGTCTACTGGGCGGAGCACTAGGCAGGGACTACCGTCGTACCTGTAGTACAGGGTCTTATCGTACATCTCCTAATATATGTATAGCAGTGGTTTACCACACCGCACATGTCTGCTTTCTGCTCTCTCTCTGAAATTTCTGTCTCCTTAACCTAAAATTCAGGCCCTTTGACATCTTGATCCTGTTGACAATCTTTGCCAACTGTGTGGCCTTGGCTGTGCATATCCCATTCCCCGAGGATGACTCGAATCAAATCAACCATAGCCTGGTGAGTACCTCACACTCTGACCCTTCACCCGTTAGCTCACACTCTGACCCTTAACCTGACACATTACACTATGACCCTTCACCCGATACCTCACACTCTGACCCTTAATCCAATACCTTCCTCCTTGACCCTTCACCCGATACCTCGCACCCTGACCCTTAACCTGGTACCACACACTCTTACCCTTAACCCAATACCTTACACTCTGACCCTTAACCCGATACCTCGCAGCCTGACCCCTAACCTGGTACGTCACGCTCTGACCCTTAACCCGATACGTTCCTCCCTGGCCCTTAACCCATTGACTACCTCATACCCTGTCCCTTAGCCCAATACCTCGCACCCTGACCCTTAACCCGATACGTCGCACTCTGACCCTCAACCCAATACCTTGCACTCTGACCCTTAGACAGATACCTCACACTCTGACCCTTAACCCAATACCTAGTTTCCTGACCATTAAGCCGATACTTCATACTCTGACCTTTAACTTGATATGTCACACTTTGACCCTTAGCTAGATATCTCCAACCTGACCCTGAAGGACACGCGTTGAAGTGTTAGGCCAGCAGGGATCATATTGAATGGTGCCGGGTCAGGGCGATGGGATGCTGTCCCTATGTTAACAGAGTGGCCACCGTGCACCTTGACCCTTAACCTAGTGAGCACAGAGCCGTGAGTTTGTCATCTCATCCTGAAAGACGACCGCTCCAACAGTGCGGCGCTCCCTCAGCACTGACCCTCCTCCGGTGCAGCGCTCCCTCAGCACTGACCCTCCGAGAGGGCGGCGCTCCCTCTGCACTGACCCTCCGACAGTGCGGCGCTCCCTCAGCACTGACCCTCCTCCGGTGCAGCGCTCCCTCAGCACTGACCCTCCGAGAGGGCGGCGCTCCCTCTGCACTGACCCTCCGAGCGCGGCGCTCCCTCAGCACTGACCCTCCGACAGTGCGGTGCTCCCTCAGTACTGACCCTCCGACAGTGCGGCGCTCCCTCAGCACTGACCCTCCTCCGGTGCGGCGCTCCCGCAGCACTGACCCTCCGACAGTGCGGCGCTACCTCAGTACTGACCCTCCGACAGTGCGGCGCTCCCTCAGCACTGACCCTCCGACAGTGCGGCGCTCCCTCAGCACTGACCCTCCGACAGTGCGGCGCTCCCTCAGCACTGACCCTCCGACAGTGCGGTGCTCCCTCAGCACTGACCATCTGATAGTGCTGAACTCGCTCAGCACTGACCCTCCGACAGTGCGGAGCTTCCTCAGCACTGACCCTCCGACAGTGTGGCGCTCCCTCAGCACTGACCCTCCGACAGTGCGGTACTCCCTCAGCACTGACCCTCTGACAGTGCGGCGCTCCCTCAGCACTGACCCTCTGACAGTGCGGCGCTCCCTCAGCACTGACCCTCCGACAGTGCGGCGCTCCCTCAGCACTGACTCTCCGACAGTGCGGCGCTCCCTCAGCACTGACCCTCCCACAGTGCGGCGCTCCCTCAGCACTGACCCTCCCACAGTGCGGCGCTACCTCAGCACTGACCCTCCGACAGTGCGGCGCTCCCTCAGCACTGACCCTCCGACAGTGCAGCGCTCCCTCAGTACTGACCCTCCCACAGTGCGGCGCTCCCTCAGCACTGACCCTCCGACAGTGCGGCACTTCCTCAGCACTGACCCTCCGACAGTGCGGTGCTCCCTCAGCACTGACCCTCCGACAGTGCGGCGCTCCCTCAGCACTGACCCTCCGACAGTGCGGCACTTCCTCAGCACTGACCCTCCGACAGTGCGGAGCTTCCTCAGCACTGACCCTCCGACAGTGCGGTGCTCCCTCAGCACTGACCCTCCGACAGTGCGGCGCTCCCTCAGCACTGACCCTCTGACAGTGCGGCGCTCCCTCAGCACTGACTCTCCGACAGTGCGGCGCTCCCTCAGCACTGACCCTCCGACAGTGCTGCACTCCCTCAGCACTGACCCTTCGACAGTGCGGCACTCCCTCAGCACTGACCCTCCGACAGTGCGGCGCTCCCTCAGAACTGACCCTCTGACAATGCGGCGCTCCCTCAGCACTGACCCTCCCACACTGCGGTGCTCCCTCAGCACTGACTCAGAGAGACGGGGGGGAAGCTGAGCTTCCAGCGAATGCGAGACGGGGTAGCGCTGAGTGGAGGGGTGGGCGGGTGGATCAACGAGACGTCCTGGCGACTAATGGCTTTGAGTGACCTGTCGTTCGCAGGAAAAGATCGAGTACGTCTTTCTGATCGTCTTCACAGTCGAGACCTTCTTCAAGATCATTGCTTACGGCCTGTTTATGCACCCAAACAGCTATGTGCGAAATGGATGGAACCTGCTGGATTTTGTCATCGTGATTGTGGGGTTAGTATATGAACGGCCGAGGCAACGGGCTGCTCAAGCTCCTCGTTACCTCCAAAGAGGTGCTAAGCCTGACCGCAGTCCTTTTGTTTGCAGAGGGCAGGTCCTGGTGTGCGGCTTCGGGCACGCACAGGTCAGCCTCCTTTCTGGGGCTCGGACGATTCTCTCCAATTGGTCGCTGGCAGGGCTGTCGGCGCGCTCAGGATTGTTCTGCCTCACTGATTGGATCGAACAGCTGAATCTTGCGCTCAGCTGCAATGCGCAGAGTACACACCGAGTGCACGCCGTGTACACACCACACCGAGTACACACCGAGCTCAGCCAGCCCGTCCTCTCAAAACCCTAAACAATACATCTATCGTTAGATGTGACTCCGTCAAGGGGCAGCTGAACAATCCTGAGCGTGCCACTTTCAGATCATCCTCTACCTGTTGTCTGTATCACTCTCTCCATCTCTCTCTCGCTGTCGCTCTCTCTGTTCCTCTCTTTCTGTCACTCTCTTTGTTTCGCTCTCTCTCTTTGTCTCTCTGTCTCCATCTCTCCCTCTCTCTGTCTCTTTCATCCTCCCTGTCACTCTCTCTGTTTCTCTCTGCCTCTCGCTCTCTCTCTGCCTCTCTCTCTCGCGCTCTCTGCCTCTTCATCTCATCTTCTGACCGTCTCTCTCCCTCTCTCTCTCCCTTCGAGGAACTTTGCCTTTGATCAATTTGAATCTCTTTCGATTCTCTCCCCGACCCTCCCTGCTCCTCCCCTCCTCCCGCTGCAGCCTCTTCAGCGTCGTCCTGGAAACCGTCACCCACAAGTCGGGCAACAGCCACCACATGGCGGGCAAGGCTGGAGGCTTGGACGTCAAGGCCCTGAGGGCGTTCCGCGTGCTGCGGCCCCTGCGCCTCGTCTCAGGAGTCCCGAGTGAGTATGGAAAGATGGCTGACTAATGGGCCTGGAGGATGAGGGCGGGGGGCGGGGGGGGGGGGGGGGGGGGAGTTTGTGAAACAGCATCTCCTCCTGGGCCTGTGGGAAAGGTCTGGATTTGCTGCCACGGCCCGGGTGCCTGTTGGAAAGGATTGACAGGGCATCCCACAGCAGGACGAAGCTGGAGGAGTCGTCACATCGAGGAAATGGGGGGATCGTTCTGGGAGGATTATCCTGGAACTCCCTCCTTAGCACGTCACGAAAGGCTCACCGCAGCGACCGAGGCTATTCGGACCCTCATACCCCCCCCCCCCCCAGTGACCCTGCGGGAGTAACTCAGCCCAGTCCCCCCCCCTCCCCCCAGTGACCCTGCAGGAGTAACTCAGCCCAGTGCCCCCCCCCAGTGACCCTGCAGGAGTTACTCAGCCCAGTGTCCCCCCCCCAGTGACCCTGCGGGATTAACTCAGCCCAGTCCCCCCCCCAGTGACCCTGCAGGAGTAACTCAGCCCAGCCCCCCACCCTCCCCCCCGTGACCCTGCGGGAGTAACTCAGCCCAGTCCCCCCCCCCTCCCCCCAGTGACCCTGCAGGAGTAACTCAGCCCAGTCCCCCCCCCTCTCCCCCACTGACCCTGCAGGAGTAACTCAGCCCAGTCCCCCCCCCCTCCCCCCAGTGACCCTGCAGGAGTAACTCAGCCCAGTCCCCCACCCTCCCCCCCGTGACCCTGCAGGAGTAACTCAGCCCAGTCCCCCCCCCCCCTACCATTCCCGCAGAGTTCCCGCCGGCAGCGACCAGGGGTGAACGGCGCCGGCGGGAACTCTGTCGTATCCGTGCGGCCGCTCGGCAGTTGGCTTCAATGAAGTTACTGTGAAAAGCCTGTTCGGGGAGGCCGGTACGGGAATTGATCCCGCGCTGCTGGTCTTGTTCTGCATTACAAGCCAGCTGTTTAGCCCACTGAGCTAAACCAGCCCCTGTTAGTACGTTATTGTACATAAGGCAGCATCTCTGGGAATTCTGGGAGTAGCTGATGGGAGAGAGACAGCAGAGGGAGATTTCATTGCAGCAGTATAGCATGAGGTCAAGTTATCGTGTAGTTTAATGGAGAGAATATTGATTACTGTACGACAGATTCAGTATCATTAGTTTAGTATCTGTTACTTAGTAAAGTGTACGAACCTAATCATGTTTAGTAGCGTGAAATAAATTCACTGGGCGTGAAACTGAATTCTCGGCCCCGCCGCCAGACGCGATTTCGGTGTCAGGGTGCGGAGGTTCCAGCTTCTTATTTTTATATCCTTTGTCAACGCTACATATCTAGCTAACTTGAAGGAAAAGGCAAGGAATATACAGACCTTCTCTTCACCCGATAAAACAATCCCGGCTTCTCCAGTCTGTCCACGGAGCTGGGAGCCCCCTCATCACGGGAACCATCCTCCTAAATCTTTTTGACTCTCTCTCTCTCTCTCGCTTTCTTTCTCTGTCTCTCTCTCTCTCTCTCTCCCTGTCTCACTCTCTCCCTCTCTCTTTCTGTCCCTCTCTGTCTCTCTCCCTTTCTCTGTCTCACTCTCTCTCTGTCTCACTCTCTGTCTCTGTCTCTCTCTCTCTGTCTCTCTCTCTCTCTCTCTCTGTCTCACTCTCTCTCTTTCTCTGTCTCTCTCTCCCTTTCCCTGTCTCCCTGTCTCTCCCTCTCTCTTTCTGTCTCTCTCTCTCTCTTTCTCTGTCTCTCTCTCTGTCTCTCTCTCCCTCTCCCTGTCTCCCTGTCTCTCCCTCTCTCTTTCTGTCTCTCTCTCTCTGTCTCTCTCTCTGTCTCTGTCTCTCTCTCTCTGTTTCTCTGTCTCTCTCTGTCTCTCTCTCCCTCTCCCTGTCTCACTCTCTCTCTCCCTCTCTCTTTCCCTGTCTTTCTCTCTCTCTGTCTCTCTCTCTCATTCCCTGTCTCACACTCTCTCTCTCTCTCTCTTTCTCTTTCTCTGTCTCTCTCTCGCTCTCTCTTTCTGCCTCTCTCTCTTTCTCTTTCTCTGTCTCTCTCTCTGTCTCCCCCTCTCTCTCCCTGTCTCACTCTCAGCAGACCAAGGCAGGCCAGCAGCACGGTTCAATTCCCGTACCAGCCTCCCCGAACAGGCGCCGGAATGTGGCGACTAGGGGCTTTTCACAGTAACTTCATTTGAAGCCTACTTGTGACAATAAGCGATTTTTATTTTTATTTCATTTCTGTCTCTCTCTCTCTAAATGATTCACATCTTTCCTGAAGTGTGGCCCATATTTCCAGACATATAATAAAATTATAAACTGCCCCCATGGGATTTGAAAACATGTTTCCGAGGGAGCTTTACTCTGTATCTAACCCCGTGCTGTACCTGTCCTGGGAGTATTTGATGGGGTCAGTGTAGAGGGAGCTTTACTCTGTATCTAACCCCGTGCTGTACCTGTCCTGGGAGTGTTTGATGGGGACAATGTAGAGGGAGCTTTACTCTGTATCTAACCCCGTGCTGTACCTGTCCTGGGAGTGTTTGATGGGGACAGTGTAGAGGGAGCTTTACTCTGTATCTAACCCCGTGCTGTACCTGTCCTGGGAGTGTTTGATGGGGACAGTGTAGAGGGAGCTTTACTCTGTATCTAACCCCGTGCTGTACCTGTCCTGGGAGTGTTTGATGGGGACATTGTAGAGGGAGCTTTACTCTGTATCTAACCCCGTGTACCTGTCCTGGGAGTGTTTGATGGGGACAGTGTAGAGGGACTTTACTCTGTATCTAACCCCGTGCTGTACCTGTCCCGGGAGTGTTTGATGGAGACAGTGTCGAGGGAGCTTTACTCTGTATCTAACCCCGTGCTGTACCTGTCCCGAGAGTGTTTAATGGGGACAGTGTAGAGGGAGCTTTACTCTGTATCTAACCCCGTGCTGTAGCTGTCCTGGGAGTGTTTAATGGGGACATTGTAGAGGCAGCTTTACTCTGTATCAAACCCCGTGCTGTACCTGTCCTGGGAGTATTTGATGGGGTCAGTGTAGAGGGAGCTTTACTCTGTATCTAACCCCGTGCTGTACCTGTCCTGGGAGTGTTTGATGGGGACAGTGTAGAGGGAGCTTTACTCTGTATCTAACCCCGTGCTGTACCTGTCCTGGGAGTGTTTGATGGGGACAGTGTAGAGGGAGCTTTACTCTGTATCTAACCCCGTGCTGTACCTGTCCTGGGAGTGTTTGATGGGGACATTGTAGAGGGAGCTTTACTCTGTATCTAACCCCGTGTACCTGTCCTGGGAGTGTTTGATGGGGACAGTGTAGAGGGAGCTTTACTCTGTATCTAACCCCGTGCTGTATCTGTCCCGGGAGTGTTTGATGGAGACAGTGTCGAGGGAGCTTTACTCTGTATCTAACCCCGTGCTGTACCTGTCCCGAGAGTGTTTAATGGGGACAGTGTAGAGGGAGCTTTACTCTGTAGCTAACCCCGTGCTGTAGCTGTCCTGGGAGTGTTTAATGGGGACATTGTAGAGGCAGCTTTACTCTGTATCAAACCCCGTGCTGTACCTGTCCTGGGAGTGTTTGATGGGGACAGAGTAGAGGGAGCTTTATTCTGTAGCTAACCTCGTGCTGTAGCTGTCGTGGGAGTGTTTAATGGGGACATTGTAGAGGGAGCTTTACTCTGTATCTAACCCCGTGCTGTCCCTGTCCTGGGAGTGTTTGATGGGGACAGTGTAGAGGAAGCTTTACTCTGTATCCAACCCCGCGCTGTACCTGTCCTGGGAGTGTTTGATGGGGACAGTGTGGATGGAGCTTTACTCTGTATCTCACCCCGTGCTGTACCTGTCCTGGGAGTGTTTGATGGGGACAGTGTAGAGGGAGCTTTACTCTGTAGCTAACCCCGTGCTGTAGCTGTCCTGGGAGTGTTTAATGGGGACATTGTAGAGGCAGCTTTACTCTGTATCAAACCCCGTGCTGTACCTGTCCTGGGAGTGTTTGATGGGGACAGAGTAGAGGGAGCTTTATTCTGTAGCTAACCTCGTGCTGTAGCTGTCCTGGGAGTGTTTAATGGGGACATTGTAGAGGGAGCTTTACTCTGTATCTAACCCCGTGCTGTCCCTGTCCTGGGAGTGTTTGATGGGGACAGTGTAGAGGAAGCTTTACTCTGTATCCAACCCCGCGCTGTACCTGTCCTGGGAGTGTTTGATGGGGACAGTGTGGATGGAGCTTTACTCTGTATCTCACCCCGTGCTGTACCTGTCCTGGGAGTGTTTGATGGGGACAGTGTAGAGGGAGCTTTACTCTGTATCTAACCCCGTGCTGTACCTGTCCTGAGCGTGTTTGATGGGGACAGTGTAGTGGGAGCTTTACTCTGTATCTAACCCCGTGCTGTACCTGTCCTGGGAGTGTTTGATGGGACAGTGTAGAGGGAGCTTTACTCTGTATCTAACCCCGTGCTGTACCTGTCCTGGGAGTGTTTGATGGGGTCAGTGTATAGGGAGCTTTACTCTGTATCTAACCCCGTGCTGTACCTGTCCTGGGAGTGTTTAATGGGGACATTGTAGAGGGAGCTTTACTCTGTATCTAACCCCGTGCTGTCCCTGTCCTGGGAGTGTTTGATGGGGACAGTGTAGAGGAAGCTTTACTCTGTATCCAACCCCGCGCTGTACCTGTCCTGGGAGTGTTTGATGGGGACAGTGTGGATGGAGCTTTACTCTGTATCTCACCCCGTGCTGTACCTGTCCTGGGAGTGTTTGATGGGGACAGTGTAGAGGGAGCTTTACTCTGTATCTAACCCCGTGCTGTACCTGTCCTGAGCGTGTTTGATGGGGACAGTGTAGTGGGAGCTTTACTCTGTATCTAACCCGTGCTGTACCTGTCCTGGGAGTGTTTGATGGGACAGTGTAGAGGGAGCTTTACTCTGTATCTAACCCCGTGCTGTACCTGTCCTGGGAGTGTTTGATGGGGTCAGTGTAGAGGGAGCTTTACTCTGTATCTAACCCCGTGCTGTACCTGTCCTGGGAGTGTTTGATGGGGACAGTGTAGAGGGAGCTTTACTCTGTATCTAACCCCGTGCTGTACCTGTCCTGGGAGTGTTTGATGGGGACAGTGCAGAGGGAGCTTTACTCTGTATCTCACCCCGTGCTGTACCTGTCCTGGGAGTGTTTGCTGGGGACAGTGTAGAGGGGGCTTTATTCTGTATGTAACCCCGTGCTGTACCTGTCCTGGGAGTGTTTGATGGGACAGTGTAGAGGGAGCTTTACTCTGTATCTAACCCCGTGCTGTACCTGTCCTGGGAATGTTTGATGGGGACAGTGTAGAGGGAGCTTTACTCTGTATCTAACCCCGTGCTGTACCTGTCCTGGGAATGTTTGATGGGGACAGTGTAGAGGGAGCTTTACTCTGTATCTAACCCCGTGCTGTACCTGTCCTGGGAGTGTTTGATGGGGACAGTGTAGAGGGAGATTTACTCTGTGTGTTTTTTCCAGGTTTACAGATTGTACTTAACTCCATTATGAAAGCGATGGTTCCGTTGTTACACATCGCGTTGCTCGTGTTGTTTGTCATCATCATTTACGCTATCATCGGACTCGAGCTGTTTATTGGTCGATTGCACAAAACCTGCTTTTATATTGGACAGGGTGAGTTCCTTCGATAGTCGCGTCCCACCCCATCAGTGCCCCAGATACCGTCTTCAACACCCACTCCCTCCACCCACCGACGCACAGCGGCAGCCGTGTGCACCGTCTACAAGATGCACGGCGGCCACTCGCCAAGGCTCCTTCGACAAGCCCAAACCCGCCACCTCTACCCCGGAGAAGGACGAGGGCAGCAGACGCCACGGGGAAGACCCACCGCCTGCACGTTCCTCCTCCGACCCCACTCCCCCCCCCCCCCCCCCCCCCCCCCCCCCCCAGACACACACACCATCCCGAATTGGAAATATAACGGCCGTTCCCTCACTGTCGCTGGGTCAGAATCCTGGAACTCCCTCCCTAACAGCACTGTGGGTGTACCTACACCACACGGGGACGGCAGCGGGTTCAAGATGGCGTCTCACCCGCCTCCTTCCCGAGGGGCAATTAGGGATGGGGAATAAATATCTGAATCTGGAGAATGCCTTCTTCAGGAGCCCCCCGCACTCCCACACCATCCAGTGGCCACTGTGTCTGGAAGCAAGCCCCCCTCCCTAACCCCCCCCCCCCCCCTGCTGTTCGACTGTGGGAGGCGTTGCCTGTGACCCCGCCACGTCTCTATTTCGGTCCCTGTGCTGGGGGTCAGATAGAGGGCCCGCGATTGGGTTCGATGTGCCCTGACCAATGTGCAATACAGGAGCTCGGAGCAGGCCCTTCAGCCGACCATTGTGTTGTGCCAGCCCCTTTGAAAAAGCTCTCCAATTCGCCCCACCCCCTTCCCCCCGCCCCCATAGTCCCAGATGACAACACCTCACTGCGTCCAAAACTCTCTCCAATCTCCCCCCGCCCCCCGTACCTTCTCCGGGGGAAATACGGGGAAATAAGTTCTCCTCATTTACTCGATCGGAACACTCTCCTCGCGAGTGTGAACGCTTCGATTAAATCCCCCCTTAACCTTCCCCATCCTGAGGAGAACAGTCCCACCTCTTTCCCTCCCTCCCTCCATCTCCCTCCCTCTCTCCCTCCCTCCGTCTCTCCCTCCCTCTGTCTCTCCCTCCCTCTCTCCCTCCCTCCCTCCGTCCCTCCATCCCCCTCTCTCACTCCCTCAAACCCTCTCTCGCCCTCCTTCCTTCCTTCTTCCCTCCCTCTCCCTCTCCCTCCCTCTCTCTCTCCCCCTCCCCCCCTCTCTGGACCCGAACTGGGTCTGGAGGCGGAGACTTGCCACCTTCATACAGCAGCCCGAGGGGAGGAGCCACAGGCGGAGCCTGGACATGCCCAGGGATGGACAACACAGCACAGTGAATATAATACAATGATCACAATAACGTGGTTTACCACACTCTCTGTCCCTCCCTCTCTGTCCCTCCCTCTCTGCCTCCCTCCCTCTCTCTCTCCCTCCCTCTCTCTCTCCCTCCCTCCCTCTCTCTCTCCCTCCCACCCTCTCTCTCCCTCCCTCACTCTCTCCCTCCCACCCTCCCTCTCTCTCTCCCTCCCTCTCTCTCTCCCTCCCTCCCTCTCTCTCTCCCTCCCACCCTCTCTCTCCCTCCCACCCTCTCTCTCCCTCCCTCTCTCTCTCCTTCCCACCCTCTCTCTCCCTCCCTCTCTCTCTCCCTCCCTCTCTCTCTCCCTCCCTCTCTCTCTCCCTCCCACCCTCTCTCTCCCTCCCTCTCTCTCTCCCTCCCACCCTCTCTCTCCCTCCCTCACTCTCTCCCTCCCACCCTCCCTCTCTCCCTCCCTCACTCTCTCCCTCCCACCCTCCCTCTCTCTCTCCTTCCCTCCCTCCCTCTCACGGTCTCGGACACCCCCCCACCCTCCCGGTTCTGTTCTCTCTGTGTAGATATAGTGGTGGAGGAGGACCCTGTGCCCTGCGCGTTTTCGGGTCACGGGCGGCAGTGCACCCTCAACGGCACCGAGTGCCGGGGCAAGTGGCAGGGTCCCAACGGCGGCATCACCAACTTCGACAACTTCTTCTTCGCCATGCTCACCGTCTTCCAGTGCATCACCATGGAGGGCTGGACCGACGTACTGTACTGGGTAAGGCCCCCTCCCCTTCACCCCTCCCCTCCCCCCTCCCCCTCATCCTCCCCCTCTGCCTTCCCCTCCCCCTCCCCTCCCCTCACCCACCCCCTCCCTCTCCCCCTCCCCCTCCCCCTCATCCTCCCCCTCCCCTCATCCTCCCCCTCCCCTCACCCACCCCCTCCCCCTCCCCCTCCCCCCTCCCCCTCATCCTCCCCCTCCCCCTCATCCTCCCCCTCCCCTCACCCACCCCCTCCCCCTCCCCCCTCCCCCTCATCCTCCCCCTCCCCCTCATCCACCCCCTCCCCTCACCCACCCCCTCCCCCCTCCCCCTCATCCTCCCCCTCCCCTCACCCACCCCCTCCCCCGCCACCCTCCCCCTCCCCCCTCCCCCTCCCCCCCTCACCCTCACCCTCCCCACCCCCTCCCCCCTCCCCCTCACCCTCTCCCCTCACCCTCCCCCTCCCCCACCCCCTCCTCCACCACCCCCTCACACTCCCCCTCCCCTCCCACTCCTCCACCACCCCCTCACCCTCCCCCTCCCCCTCCCCCTTTCTCCTCACCCTCTCCCTCCCCCACCCCCTCACCCTTCCCCTCACCCTCCCCCCTCACACTCCCCTCCCCTACCCACCCTCTCCCCCTCCACCTCCCCTACCCACCCTCTCCCCCTCCACCCTCCCCTCCCCCTCCCCTTCACCCTCACCCCCTCCCCTCCCCCCTCCTCCCCCACCCCCTCACCCTCCCCCTCCCCCTCCCCCTCCCCTCCCCCACCACCCCCTCACCCTCCCCCTCCCCCTCACCCTCTCCACCCCCTCACCCTCCCCCTCCCCCCTCACACTCCCCCTCCCCCTCCACCCTCCCTCTCCCCCTCCCCCTCCCCCCCCCCCACCCCCTCCCCTTCACCCTCTCCCTCCCCCCCTCCCCCACACCCTCACCCTCCCCTTCACCCTCCCCCTTCCCCTCCACCACCCCCTCACCTTCCCCCTCACCCTTTCCCCTCACCCACCCCCTCTCCTTCCCCCTTCCCCTCACCCTCCCCCTCCCCCTCACCCTCCCCCTCCCCCCTCACACTCCCCCTCCCCTACCCACCCTCTCCCCCTCCCCCTCCCCTACCCACCCTCTCCCCCTCCCCCACCCCTCCCCCTCCCCCTCTCCTCCTCAACCCCCTCACCTCCCCCTCCCCCTCCCCCTCCCCTTCACCCTTCCCATCCCCCTCCCCTCCGTCTCCCCTCCCCCTCCCCAATCCCCTCCCCCTCCCTCCCCTCCCCACACACCCTCCCCCTCCCTCCCCCTTTCCCTCTCCTTCCTTTCCCCCCTCCTCCCCCCCCCCCCCGTCCCCCTCCTCCCCCTTTCCCTCTCCTTCCTTTCCCCCCTCCTCCCCCCCCCCCCCCCCGTCCCCCTCCTCCCCCTTTCCCAGCCTTTCTCTGGGCATGTGGACCTGATGTCAGTGTCCCGTCTCGGCACATCCCGGCCTGGTGAGGGGGGGGGGGTGGGCTCCATTCCTTCCGGCAGCCGGAGCTATCGCAGCCCCTCCAGGCCCCCCAGCCCTTTGGGGCCTGCTCGCCCCCAGGCTTGGCGGGGCCTCTGCTCACTGAGCCATCGGGGGGGCCTGGGGCGCCTCGTGGACAACGCACTATCCTGCCTTCCTCCGCCAGGACCCCATCAGAGCGTCAGGCACCGCGGCACTGCCTCCGCGGCACTCCCTCCGCGGCACTGCCTCCGCGGCACTCCCTCCGCGGCACTGCCTCCGCCTGTCAGAGTTCGAGCGCCCGGCAGACCCTTTCCCCACCGCGTGGGCTGTGGCGATCGTCGGTGTTGTGTCTGTAACATGACCGTGGTTCTCAGCCCATCTAATTGTTTCACTAAGAAAGATGAATTATTAACACAGATGTGGACAGATAAGTAACGAACTGTAATACAGACGATGGCTAATGGTTGAATTTAGTGAATTCTCCTGGAGCTACTAAGTGCGACTGCCCTCTTGTACGTCTTACTACCAACTGGCGGGAGACTCGAGGTACATGATAGGTCTCTATCGCCACCAGCTGGTTGGAGGTCAATCGCTAACTATACAGAACTGTGCACAGGCATGTCACCACAGTCGGAATGTTGGGGTTGCCCCGATGAGCGGCGGGGTCGAAGATTTCCGCGGCGCGTCTCACTTTCGCCTCATTCCTCAACCTACCCCCCTAACCGCCTGCGCTCTCCCTCCCTCTCGCTCCGCAGATGCAGGACGCCATGGGCTACGAGCTTCCCTGGGTCTACTTCGTCAGCCTGGTCATCTTCGGCTCGTTCTTTGTGCTGAACCTGGTGTTGGGCGTGCTGAGTGGGTGAGTTGCCCCCGTGGGTTTCTCGGAGGGGTTTGGGGGGGGGGGGGGGGGGGGGGGCGGGGTGCTCCGAGGGGAATGTGTTTAGCGTACGGACCGCTGCAATCTCTCCCCCCCCCCTCCCCCTTCCCTTACGGTTGACCGACCATTGGGGCGTCGCAGGGTGACCGCTCGAACCTTCCGTCCGAAGAGCCAAGGTGGCCGCGCCCGATGGCGTGGCCGGGGGGGGGGGGGGGGAGGGGGGGGCACTCCTTGCTGAGGCCGGCTGGGTTGAGGGGCCCAACAGCCAGGAAGCCGTCTCGCGCCGCACCGTGCCCCTGTCCCCCGCAACCCACCCCCACGGCGGTTACGATGTTGGAGACGACCAGCACCCGAGACTCTGACCTGATCCGTCAGCCCGCCTCCACCCCTCAACCACCCCCCCCCCCGCCACCGCCTCCCCCCCCCCCCCCCCCCCCCCCCCCCCCGGAGTAGCCATCACCTCCACTGATCTGATTTTCCCCTCGCGCTGTCCCAAAGAGAACAAAGAACAAAGAAAAGTACAGCACAGGAACAGGCCCTTCGGCCCTCCAAGTCCGTGCCGACCATACTGCCCGACTAAACTACAATCTTCTACACTTCCGGGATCCGTGTCCCTCTATTCCCATCCTATTCATGCACCCACAACCCTCTGTTATAAAAAACTTGCCTCGCACATCTACTCTAAACCTTGCCCCTCGCACCTTAAACCTATGCCCCCTAGTAATTGACCCCTCTACCCTGGGGAAAAGCCTCTGACTATCCACTCTGTCTATGCCCATCATAATTTTGTAGACCTCTATCAGGTCGCCCCTCAACCTCCATCGTTCCAGTGAGAACAAACCGAGTTTATTCAACCTCTCCTCATAGCTAATGCCCTCCATACCAGGCAACATCCTGGTAAATCGCTTCTGCACGCTCTCTAAAGCCTCCACATCCTTCTGGTAGTGTGGTGACCAGAATTGAACACTATACTCCAAGTGTGGCCTAACTAATGTTCTATACAGCTGCAACATGACTTGCCAATTCTTATACTCAATGCCTCGGCCAATGAAGGCAAACATGCCGTATGCCTTCTTGACTACCTTCTCCACCCGTGTTGGCCCTTTCAATGACCTGTGGACCTGTACTCCTAGATCTCTTTGACTTTCAATACTCTTGAGGGTTCTACCATTCACTGTATATTCCCTACCTGCATTAGACCTTCCAAAATGCATTACCTCACATTTGTCCGGATTAAACTCCATCTGCCATCTCTCCGCCCAAGTCTCCAAACGATCTAAATCCTGCTGTATCCTCCGACAGTCTTCATCGCTATCCGCAATTCCACCAACCTTTGTGTCGTCTGCAAACTTACTAATCAGACCAGTTACATTTTCCTCCAAATCATTTATATATACTACAAAGAGCAAAGGTCCCAGCACTGATCCCTGTGGAACACCACTAGTCACAGCCCTCCAATTAGAAAAGGATCCTTCCATTGCTACTCTCTGCCTTCTATGACCTAACCAGTTCTGTATCCACCTTGCCAGCTCACCCCTGATCCTGTGTGACTTGACCTTTTGTACCAGTCTGCCACGAGGGACCTTGTCAAAGGCCTTACTGAAGTCCATATAGACAACATCCACTGCCCTACCTGCATCAATCATCTTTGTGACCTCTTCAAAAAACTCTATCAAGTTAGTGAGACACGACCACATATAGATTCCTTTGCCTATCCTTCAGTGGGCCAACCGTTTCCCTGGCTACCCGCTTGCTTTTTATGTACATGTTAAAAGCCTTGGGATTTTCCTTCACCCTATTTGCCAATTACTTTTCGTGACCTCTTCTAGCCCTCCTTACTCCCTGCTTAAGTTCCTTCCTACTTTCCTTATATTCCACACAGGCTTTGTCTGTTCCCAGCCTTCTAGCCCTGACAAATGCCTCCTTTTTCTTTTTGACGAGGCCTACAATATCACTCGTCATCCAAGGTTCCCGAAATTTGCCGTATTTATCCTTCTTCCGCACAGGAACATGCCGGTCCTGAATTCCTTTCAACTGACATTTGAAAGCTTCCCACATGTCAGATGTTGATTTACCCTCAAACATCCGCCCCCAATCTAGGTTCTTCAGTTCCCGCCTAATATTGTTATAATTAGCCTTCCCCCAATTTAGCACATTCACCCTAGGACCACTCTTATCCTTGTCCACCAGCACTATAAAACTTACTGAATTATGGTCACTGTTCCCGAAATGCTCCCCTACTGAAACTTCTACCACCTGGCCGGGCTCATTCCCCAATACCAGGTCCAGTATAGCCCCTTCCCTAGTTGGACTATCTACATATTGTTTTAAGAAGCCTTCCTGGATGCTCCTTACAAACTCTGCCCCGTCTAAGCCCCTGGCATTAAGTGAGTCCCAGTCAATATTGGGGAAGTTGAAGTCTCCCATCACAACAACCCTGTTGCTTTTACTGCTTTCCAAAATCTGTCTACCTATCTGCTCCTCTATCTCCCGCTGGCTGTTGGGAGGCCTGTAGTATACCCCCAACATTGTGACTGCACCCTTCTTATTCCTGATCTCTACCCATATAGCCTCACTGCCCTCTGAGGTGTCCTCTCGCTGTATAGCTGTGATACTCTCCCGAACAAGTAGCGCAACTCCGCCTCCCCTTTTACATTCCCGTCTATCCCGCCTGAAACATCTAAATCCTGGAATGTTTAGCTGCCAATCCTGCCCTTCCCTCAACCAGGTCTCTGTAATGGCAACAACATCATAGTTCCAAGTACTAATCCAAGCTCTAAGTTCATCTGCCTTACCCGTAATACTTCTTGCATTAAAACATATGCACTTCAGGCCACCAGACCCGCTGTGTTCAGCAACCTCTCCCTGTCTGCTCTGCCTCAGAGCCACACTGTCCATATTCCCTAGTTCTCCCTCAATGCTCTCACCTTCTGACCTATTGCTCCCGTGGCCACCCCCCTGCCATACTAGTTTAAACCCTCCCGTGTGACACTAGCAAACCTCGCGGCCAGGATATTTATGCCTCTCCAGTTTAGAGGACTCAGTGAGCGAGCGTCACCCTCAGCGTCCTCGCCACCCCCCCCCCCCCGCCATCAGCCCACTCCCCGCCACCCCATTGCGTCCGCCATTTGTTACCCCTCTGTCTCAGGCGACGCGGTCCGTTTTCAGAAGCGGGAAAACAGCGGCGGACGATCAGGACACAGCAGAATCCCAGAAAACAAAACGGCCACGGGGAGTGGTCGGTCTTGTTGGGGGGGGGAGGGTGCTGCAGGGGGCGGGAGGGTGGGGAGGGGTACGGGCACTCAGTGTTCGCCCGCTCGGCGCGTGCCAATATGGCGGCAGAGCGGACTTCTGGTTGCGGCTATGCTGAGCTAAGTCGCACGTTCGGCAGCTCCCGCCAGAAACGGACTTTTGGGCTCTTTTGAGGGGCCCCAGCGGCATTTGTTCGACGGTTCCTGGTGTGGGAAGGTGACGGTGTGATTTACCCGCCACTGTATGGGTTGGCCCAGGAGTGGAGCGGTGAAAAAAGTAATTCTGGTGCAGCGAAAAGTGCGAGGGAGGAATGTATGGGTTGGCCCAGGAGTGGAGCGGTGAAAAAAGTAATTCTGGTGCAGCGAAAAGTGCGAGGGAGGAAAGCCAAGATGGCGGCGGGTGGAGATCAGGCAGCGTGGGCGCAAGAGCAGCAGGAGTTTCTCAAGCGCTGCTTCGCGGAACTGAAAGCAGAGCTGCTGGAGCCGATGAAGGCTTCGATCGACAAGCTGGTCGAGGCCCAGAAGGCCCAAGGGGCGGCGATCCGGGAGGTGCGGCAGAAGGCCTCGGAGAATGAGGACGAGATATTGGGCCTGGCGGTGAAGGTGGAGGCGCACGAGGCGATGAATAAGAAATCGCAGGAGAAGTTCGAGGACATGGAGAACCGGTCGAGGAGGAAGAACCTGCGGATTCTGGGTCTCCCGGAGGGAGTGGAGGGGTCGGATGCTGGAGCGTATGTGGTCACGATGCTGAACACGTTGATGGGCGCGGGGGCCTTCCCGGGGCCCCTGGAGCTGGATGGGGCCCACCGAGTCCTGGCGAGGAGGCCCAAGTCTAACGAGCCGCCGCGGGCGGTATTGGTGCGGTTCCACCGCTTGGTGGACAGGGAGTGTGTCCTAAGATGGGCAAAAAAGGAGCGGAGCAGCAGGTGGGAGAATGCAGAGGTCCGTATAAACCAGGACTGGAGCGCGGAGGTGGCCAAGAAGAGGGCCGGGTACAACCGGGCGAAGGCGGTTCTGCATCGGAAGGGGGTGAAATTCGGGAGGCTGCAGCCGGCGCGACTGTGGGTCACGTTTAAGGACCGGCACCATTACTTTGAGACGCCGGATGAGGGGTGGATCTTTATTCAGGCCGAAAAGTTGGACACGGACTGAGGGTCGGTTGTGAGGGGAGGTAGCGGGGGGCGATTGTGATTACTGTGCTTTGGGGGATGTTCTGTTCTGTATTGTTTCCTTGGGTGCTGGGTGGGGTAGGGTGAATTGGTTCGAAGGGGGGGTTTTGTGAGAGTGTGGGCGTCGGTGTTTGGAAGGCCGGGGCCCCGTTGGGGGGAGGGGAGATGGGAGGCCCGAGGTGGGGGAGCTGGGATTAGGCCGCAAAAGGGAGCTGCGCCAGAGAGGGCCGGTTTGATGGAAAGCGCGGGCTCTTTCCCGCGCTAGGGAATGAAGGGGGCGGGGCCGGGGGGGGGGGGGGGGGAGAAAGGCAGTGTTGGAGAGGAGCGCCCGCTGATGAAAAACATGGCGGCAGGGCGGGATGTGTGAATCGGCCCGCTCCTTCGCGTGGTTCTTCTGCGGAAGCTGGCCGCCCGCGACCCCGGCTGATTCTGTCCCGACGCTAACGGCTGCGCGCCTGGGGAGTGGGGGCCGCCACGAGAGGTCGCGAGAGGCGTCAGGTGGGGAAACGCCGACGGTCTCGTTTTGGGTGTACTGCGGCAGGTAGGAAGGAGTGAGGATGGCCGGGGGGGGGGGGGGGGGGGGGGGTCGGGGTGGGAGCGGGGAGCAGTGATGTGGGGGTAGGGGTGGTTTTCTTGGCTGGCCAAGGACGCCCGCCGCAGTCCACAAACCGCTCGGTGTTTCGCTCGACACGAGGTGGGGGTGGGGCAATGGGCCGCGGGAGCTGCTGCTCTTGGGGGGGGGGGCGAGGGGGGGGTGGTGGTAAGGGAGAGGTAATGGACGAACAGGGGAGGCCTGGGGCACGGTGACGGGTTAGGCCCGAAGCCTAACTACCCGCCGGCGAGAAGAATGTCGGCAAAACATGGCCAAAGCCACAAATGCAAACTAGGCCGAGTCCCGGGATGAAGGGGGCGTGTCCGATGGGGAAAGGGTTGAGCAGGTTGGGGGTCCTGTACCCATTGGGGTTTAGCAGAACGTGAGGCGATCTTATTGAATCATATCAGATTCTGAGGAGGGGGGTTTGACAGGGTGGGCGCTGGGAGAATCTGGAACTGGGGAGAGGGGGTGTCACAACCCAGAGGGGAGGGCGTCATTCTGTGGAATTCCCCCCCCCCCCCCCCCCGCCCCTCCTCCAGACAGCAGTGGGGGCTGCGGCTCGTTTACTATATTCAAGGCCGAGTTAGATGTTTGATCGCTGGGGGGGTCGAGGGTCATGGGGGGAGGGGGAGAGAGGGACAGGAGAGTGGATTTCAGGCCCCGATCTGATCAGACAACATCTTATTGAATGAGGTAGCAGGGAGAGACGGGTCGAATGGCCTCCTCCAGCTCCTGATTTTGTATTCTGTTTTGCAGGGAGTTCTCCAAGGAACGGGAGAAGGCCAAGGCTCGAGGGGACTTCCAGAAGCTGAGGGAGAAACAACAGCTGGAGGAGGACCTGAAGGGATATCTGGACTGGATAACGCAGGCCGAGGATATTGACCCTGACAACGAGGATGAGGAGGAGGAGGGAGTCAGGAAACGTGAGTGAAGGAGCGGACACGAGAGAGTGGCTGTGGGGAGGAGGGCTGAACACCGCACTGTCGGAGGGTCAGTGCCGAGGGAGCGCCGCACTGTCGGAGGGTCAATGCTGAGGGAGCGCCGCACTGTCGGAGGGTCAGTGCTGAGGGAGCGTCACACTGTGAGAGGGTCAGTGCTGAGGGAGTGCCGGATTGTCGGAGGGTCAGTGCTGAGGGAGCGATCACTGTGGGAGGGTCAGTGCTGAGGGAGCGCTGCACTGTGGGAGGGTCAGTGCTGAGGGAGCGCCGCACTGTTGGAGGGTCAGTGCTGAGAGAGCACCGCACTGTCGGAGGGTCAGTGCTCAGGGAGCGCCGCACTGTCGGAGGGTCAGTGCTGAGGGAGCGCCGCACTGTCGGAGAGTCAGTGCTGAGGGAGCGCCGCACTGTCGGAGGGTCAGTGCTGAGGGAGCGCCGCACTGTCAGAGGGTCAGTGCTGAGGGAGCGCCGCACTGTCGGAGGGTCAGTGCTGAGGGAGCGCCGCACTGTCAGAGGGTCAGTGCTGAGGGAGCGCCGCACTGTCGGAGAGTCAGTGCTGAGGGAGCGCCGCACTGTCGGAGGGTCAGTTCAGAGGGAGCTCCGCACTGTCGGAGGGTCAGTGCTGAGGGAGCACCGCACTGTCGGAGGGTCAGTACTGAGGGAGCGCTGCACTGTCGGAGGGTCAGTACTGAGGGAGCACCGCACTGTCGGAGGGTCAGTGCTGAGGGAGCGCCGCACTGTCGGAGGGTCAGTACTGAGGGAGCGCTGCACTGTCGGAGGGTCAGTGCTGAGGGAGCGCTGCACTGTCGGAGGGTCAGTGGTGAGGGAGCGCCGCACTGTCGGAGGGTCAGTGCTGAGGGAGCGCCGCACTTGGGATTTGAGGGAATTCTCAAGGGAACGCTGTGACTTCCGCACAATCCCGGGAATTTCCATCGTGAGCTCCAGAGCAAAAGGCTGGAGATGGGGGTGGAACATTTCAGATTGTCCGACTCCACAGATGGTGAGGGGATAATAAAAGATTATAACTCCAGCACAGGAGCCTCCAGCCCCGGATACACATTCAGCTCAAAGATAATGCTTCATCCACATGTACACAGACTGAAACAACCAACGGTCTGCATTTCTCTAGCGCCTTCACCGCAGTGAAACCTCCCTCAGTGGCTTCTTCACAGGAGCCTGAGTCAGACCGAATCTGACCCTGAGCCACAGGCAGTGGTATTCGGGACAGGCCACAAAACACTCGGCAGTGAGGTCGGTTTTTAGGAGTGTCTTAAATGGGAGAGAGAGAGAGACAGAGAGAGAGAGAGACAAAGAGAGAGAGAGAGAGAGAGAGAGCCAGGGAGAGCGAGACAGAAAGAGAGACAAAGAGAGAGAGACAGAGCGAGACAGAGAGTGAGAGAGACAGAGACAGAGAGAGAGACAGAAAGAGAGACAAAGAGAGAGAGAGAGACAGGGAGAGAGAGACAGAAAGAGAGAAAAAGAGAGACAGAGTGTGAGAGAGAGACCCTCCCACAGTCCAGAGATGTGCAGGTTAGGTGGATTGGCCATGATAAATTGCCCTTAGTGTCCAAAATTGCCCTTAGTGTTGCGTGGAGGTGTTGAGTTTGGGTAGGGGGCTCTTCCCAAGAGCCGGTGCAGACTCAAAGGGCCGAATGGCCTCCTTCTGCACTGTAAATTCAATGATAATCTATGATTAATCTAGGACAAAGGTTCGGCACAACATCGTGGGCCGAAGGGCCTGTTCTGTGCTGTATTTTCTATGTTCTATGAGACAGAGAGAGAGACAGGGAGAGACAGAGAGAGAGACAGAAAGAGAGACAAAGAGAGAGAGACAGAGCGACAGAGAAAGAGAGAGACAGAGAGAGAGACAGAAAGAGAGATGCGGTGAACACATTGCACTAACCATTCACCACTGTACTACACTGTATCACGCTGTGGGTTCCACCTATGGACCATTGTACAATATTACGCAGAATGTATCAGGTTGGTGCCCTTGTGGGCTCCGCCCCTGACTCCACCCCCTTGAGGGGAGGTATAAAGAGCAGCTGCCCTGTAGGCGGCTCTCACTAGCAGAGCAGTCGCAGGCAGGCACTGTTCTAGTCGATTAAAACCACAGTTTACATCCACTCTCTGTTTCGCGTGAATTGATGATCGCATCAATTTAATCGACGACAGCACCGCAACAGAATCGGCCCTCAAACCTGACCGACTGGAACTCGGCCCACAGGCCGCGGAGGCAAAAGGGATCTTTTCGCACTGGCTCCGCTGTTTCGAGGCCTACCTCGCCGCCTCCTCCTCGCCTTCCGACTCCGACGATCAGAAGCTGAGTCTCCTCCACGCCCAGGTGAGCCATCGAATCTCCGTGCAACTCGAGGAAGCGACCACATACGCGGACGCCCTCGCGTTGCTGAAGCGGCGATACGTAAGGGCAGTGAACGAGATGTACGCCGTGTAGTGGCGATCCTCCGGGCTGGAGGAGTACCTACACGACCTCAAAGTCCTCGCGCGAAGTTGCAACTACCAGGCCGTTACGGCCACTCAACATATGGACCTCGCCGTCTGGGACGCCTACATGGCTGGAGTCCGGTCCAACTACGTGAGACACTGCGCCTACTCGAGAAAGGTGCCCTCGACCTGGAAGAGACGGTAAAGCTAGCCTCCTCCCTAGAAGTAGCGTTCCAAAGCCTCAACGCGATCCCGTCTGATCACGCGACCCCCTCGTGGACCCCCGACCAACGGGTACCCCAGGCCTGTGCCGCGCGGCTGCCCGCCCAACCCGGGGGGCTACCCTGCTATTTCTGCGGCCAGCACCCCAGGCAGCGCTGCCCGGCCCGGAACGCGAACTGCAGCGACTGCGGCAAAAAGGGACATTTCGCTAAGGTTTGCCTGGCCAGGTCCAAATCCTCAAAATCACAGGCCCGACTCTCAGACTCACAACGTGGCTGTGTGCCTGCCGGCTCCGCACCACCCCCCCCCCCCCCGGACGCGTCATCGGCCTCGTGTTTTCTGTGGGGGCAGACATCTTCAAGCCCACACAACATGTGTGACTCACGGGGGCCGCCATCTTGGCCATCGTCGCCCACATGACCCGCCATGTGCTACTCATGTGGGCCGCCATCTTGGACGCCATCTTCCTCGCCGCCCGACACATGCGACCGACGGGGGCCGCCATCTTGGCCACCATCTGCAGCGACGCCCGACACGTGCGACCGACGGGGGCCGCCATCTTGGGACCACCCCAGCACCTCCGACCACGCCGGCTACCCACAACTCAGCGCGGTCACCCTGGACCGGTCGCGACCATAACACCTCCGGAGCTCCATGATGACCATCCGGATCAACGGACACGAAACGCCCTGCCTGTTCGACTCCAGGAGCACGGAGAGCTTCATTCATCCAGGCATGGTAAGGCGCTGCTCGCTCCCAATCTTCTCGGTGCATCAAACCATCTCCCTCGCTCTGGGTCACACTCGGTACAGGTCCGGGGGTGCCCGCAACCCTAGCAATACAGGGTGCCGAGTACGCCAGTTTTAAGTTATATGTGTTCCCTGACCCCTGCGCTCCTCTCCTGTTGGGACTGGACTCCCAGTGTAACCTCAGGAGCCTCACCCTGAAGTTCGGTGGGCCCCGACCCCCACTCACCGTATGTAGCCTCGCGACCCTGAAGGTCGACCCTCCCCCGCTCTTCGCAAATCTCACCGCCGACTGTAAATCAGTCGCCACCAGAAGCAGGCGGTACAGCATCCAGGGCAGGACTTTTATCAGGTCCGAGGTCCAGCGACTCTTGCGAGAGGGAATCATCGAGGCCAGCAATAGCCCCTGGAGAGCCCAGGTGGTGGGCGTCAGGACCGGGGAAAAGACCCGGATGGTTGTAGACGACAGCCAGACTATAAACACGCACCTCGATGGGTACCCCCTCCCCCGGATCGCAGCCATGGTAAATCAGATCGCGCACTACCGCGTGTTCTCCACGGTGGATCTGAAGTCTGCGTACCACCAGCTCCCAATCCGCCCGGAGGACCGCCACTACACGGCCTTTGAGGCAGACGGCCGCCTCTTCCATTTTCTCCGGGCCCCATTTGGCGTCACGAACGGGGTTTCGGTGTTCCAACGAGCGATGGACCGAATGGTGGACCAGTACGGGCTGCGGGCCATGTTTCCGTACTTGGACAATGTCACCATCTGCGGCCATGATCAGCAGGACCACGACGCCAACCTCCACCGATTTCTCCAAACCGCCTGAAAACTCAACCTCACCTACAACAAGGAGAAATGCGTTTTCCGCACAACCAGGCTAGCCATCCTCGGCTACGCCGTGGAGAACGGGGTCCTAGGACCCGACCATATGTGCCCCGTCCTGCAACTCCCCCTTCCCCACAGCCCCAAGGCCCTGAAGAGGTGCCTTGGATTTTTCTCCTATTACGCCCAGTGGGTCCCCAATTATGCGGACAAAGCCCGCCCACTATTTAAGGCCACCATTGTCTCACTGGCGGCCGAGGCCCGCCAGGCCTTCAGCCGCATCAAGGCGGACATTGCCAAAGCCGCGATGCGCGCGGTGGACGAGTCCTTCCCCTTCCAGGTGGAGAGCGATGCGTCAGAGGTCGCTCTCGCCGCTACCCTCAACCAAGCGGGCAGGCCAGTGGCATTTTTTTCCCGCACCCTCACCTCCTCCGAAATTCGACACTCGGTCGAAAAAGAAGCCCAAGCCATCGTGGAAGCCGTGCGGCACCGGAGGCACTACCTCGCTGGTAGGAGGTTTGCCCTCGTCACTGACCAATGATCGGTAGCCTTCATGTTCGACAATACGCAGCGGGGCAAAATCAAGAACGATAAGATCTTGAGGTGGAGGATCGAACTCACCACCTATAACTACGATATAGTATATCGTCCTGGGAGGCACAACGAGCCCCCAGATGCCCTGTCCCGCGGCACATGCGCCAGCGCGCAAAATGACCGACTACGGGCTATCCATGATGACCTCTGCCACCCGGGGGTCACCCGGCTTCTCCACTACATCAAGGCCCGCAACCTGCCCTACTCCACCGAGGAGGTCAGAGCCATGACCAGGGACTGCCAGATCTGTGCGGAGTGTAAGCCGCACTTCTATCGACCGGATAAGGCCCACCTGGTAAAGGCATCCCGGCCCTTTGAGCGACTCAGTATCGATTTCAAAGGGCCCCTCCCGTCTACCAACCGCAACACGTATTTCCTCAACATCGTCGACGAGTTCTCCCGCTTCCCCTTTGCGATCCCCTGCCCCAACATGACCGTGGCCACCGT
>NC_092728.1:13853946-13901446 GCF_047496885.1 Scyliorhinus torazame
CTCGAGCCTGTTACATAGGAACAGGAGAGGGCCCATTCAGCCCTTCTCGAGCCTGTTACACAGGAGCAGGAGGAGGCCCATTCAGCCCCTCTCGAGCCTGTTACACAGGAATAGGAGGAAGCCCATTCAGCCCCTCTCGAGCCTGTTACACAGGAACAGGAGAATGCCCATTCAGTCCCCCTCGAGCCTGTTACACAGGAACAGGAGGAGGCCCATTCAGCCCCTCTCGAGCCTGTTACACAGGAACAGGAGGATGCCCATTCAGCCCCTCTCGAGCCAGTTACACAGGAACAGGAGGAGGCCCATTCAGCCCCTCTCGAGCCTGTTACACAGGAACAGGAGGAGGCCCATTCAGCCCCTCTCGAGCCAGTTACACAGGAACAGGAGGAGGCCCATTCAGCCCCTCTCGAGCCTGTTACACAGGAATAGGAGGAAGCCCATTCAGCCCCTCTCGAGCCTGTTACACAGAAACAGGAGGCCTATTCAGCCCCTCTCGAGCCTGTTACACAGGAACAAAAGGAGGCCCATTCAGCCCCTCTCGAGCCTGTCACACAGGAACAGGAGGAGGCCCATTCAGCCCCTCTCGAGCCTGTTACACAGGAATAGGAGGAAGCCCATTCAGCCCCTCTCGGGCCTGTTACACAGGAACAGGAGGCCTATTCAGCCCCTCTCGAGCCTGTTACACAGGAACAAAAGGAGGCCCATTCAGCCCCTCTCGAGCCTGTTACACAGGAACAGGAGGAGGCCCATTCAGCCCCTCTCGAGCCTGTTACACAGGAATAGGAGGAGGCCCATTCAGCCCCTCTCGAACCTGTTACACAGGAACAGGAGGAGGCCCATTCAGCCCCTCTTGAGGCTGTTACACAGGAACAGGAGGAGGTACATTCAGCCCCTCACAAACCTGTTTCCCCATTCAACAAGATTGTGCCTAATCTGTGACCTAATTCCAGATCCCGGCCTTCGCCCCCCCTCCCCCCCTCACCCCCACCCAGCCCCGGTATCCTTTGATACCTTTGGGTAATGAATATCTCTCAATCTCCCGGATTTAAAGTGAACTGACCCGGCATCGTTTGCCGTTTGTGGGAGTCAGGGGTTCTGGATTGAATTTTGGGGTCGTGGGACGCCCCTGCCTTTCTGGAAGGGGTAGGATGAATTGGGGAATGGGTTGCAGGACAGCACAGTTAGACCCTGGGTGGTGAGATATTCCTGGGGAAGAATCACATTTTGATATTTAGAAGTGGAACTACATCAGCTGTTAACCTTTAGTAAGTATTCCAAGCAGATTCCCTCTGCTGGTACAAGCACATATGGTAGCCTCAAGTGGACAAAATGCACATTACTATTTTTGATATACAACAGGTAGTGTGGGGGTGTCAAGTCAACTTATTATCAGCTCTTGCGCAGAGACATTCACTTAAGTCTCTCCAATGATTAATTTATTTGTTCCCCTTCTTTTTATTTATCTCTTACTGTCTCCTTTTTCCCTCTTGCCCTCCCTCTCTGCCCTTCTCTCTCTTCCACCCCTCTTTCTCGCTTTCTACCTCTCACTCCAACTCTGACACCCCCCTTTCTCTCTCACCCTTTCTCTCTACCCACCTTTCTCTCTACTCTTCTCTCCCTCCTCCATTCTCCCCCCCATCTCTCTCTCTCTCTCTCCATCACTCTCCCCTCTATCTTCCTGAATGCTGTTACTCTCTTCTCTCTTATTCTTCCCTCTCTCTCCTCTCTTTCACACACCCTCTTTGCCTCCCTGTCTCTCCCCCTTATCCCATCCCTCTTTCGCCCTCTCCTTTTCTCTCTCTATATCCCCTCTCTTTCACCGTCTCTACCCCCGCTCTCCTTTCTCTCTGCCAATCTTCCTCCCCTCACTCCATCTTTCCTTTTCTCCCCTTATTCTATCTATCTCTCTCTTTGTCTCTCTCTCTCTACCCCTTTCTCAATCTCACCCCTCTCTCTCTCTCACCAATCTTCTCACACCCTCCCTCCTCTCTCCCTCGCTCTCTATTCCCCACCTCTCTCCCTCTCCCTACACCCTCCCCTCTCTATCCCCACACTCTTTCCCCTCCTCTCTCCCCTCTCTCTCCCCTCCCCTCTCCCGCACCGCTCTCCCCATCTCTCTATCCCCCTTTCTCCACCTCTTTACCTCTCTCTCTCCATCCCCCTCCTATCTTCCCCTCTCACTGAACCCCCTTTCTCCCCCCTCTCTATCCCCCTCCTCTGCCCAAACCCCATCTCCCCGTCTCTCTCTCTCCCATTCGCTCTGTCCCCTCTCTCTAACTCCCATCACTCTCACTCTCTCTGTCTGCCTCCCCTCTTCCCCTTTCTCTCACCCCTCCTCTCTCCCCCTTGCTCTACCCTCTCCATTTACTACACCTCCCCTCTCTCCCCCTCTGTCTATCCCCTTTCTCTCTCTCTGCCCATTCTCTCTACACTCCTCCTCTCTCTCCCCATCTCTATCTCCCTCCTCGTCTCTCTGTATCCATCTCCTTCTCTCCCCTTCGTACCCCTTCCTTCTCCCTCGCTCTCGTTCCCTCCCTCATTCTATCTCCTCCTCTCTCTCTCTATCTCTCCCGCTCTTTCCATCCATCTGGCATCCTCCTTCTCATCCGCCTCCCCCCCCCCATTATTCTCTCTCTCGCTCTCTCTGCTCCCCCTCTCTCTCTCTATCCCTCTTGCTCCTTCTCACCTTCCTCTCCCTCTCTCCCCGTCCCTCTCTCTTTCTCCCCCTCTCTCACAACCCCACCCTGCCCTTTGCACTTCTGTCTCTCACTTTCTGTTTCTCCGCACCCCCCGTCTTTGTCCCCTCCCACGCTCTCTGTGTGGTGATATTCAGACATCAATATACATGATCAATATATGTACATGTAGTACAGTCATTTCAACACTAGGCGGCTCACAGTCAGCTACTATAAGAACTGGTTTCCCGCTTCTTCTAAGTCAGATGATAGAACATGGAACAGTACAGCACAGAACAAGCCCTTCGGCCCTCGATGTTGTGCCGAGCTTTGTCTGAAACCAAGGTCAAGCTATCCCACTCCCTGTCATTCTGGTGTGCTCCATGTGCCTATCCAATAACCGCTTGAAAGTTCCTAAAGTGTCTGACTCCGCTATCACAGCAGGCAGTCCATTCCACACCCTAACCGCTCTCTGAGTAAAGAACCTCCCTCGGACATGCCTCCGAAATCTCCCACCCCGAACCTTATAGTTATGCCGCCTTGTAACAGCTACATCCACCTGAGGAAATAGTCTCTGAACGTCCACTCTATCTATCTCCCTCATCACCCTATAGACCTCTATTAAGTCGCCTCTCATCCTCCTTCGCTCCAATGAGAAAAGCCCTAGCTCCCTCAGCCTTTTCTCATAAGACCCACCCTCCAATCCAGGCAGCATCCTGGTAAATCTCCAGGATGTCAAATCAAATGATGATGTGATTCAGAACAGTGATCAAGCAAGACACAGAATAGTTAGAGTGAGCGAAGTTAGAACTAGTTTGTTATAATAATGTATAGTTATATGGTTACCTGTATTGTATTTTAATTCTTTATTGTTAGTTTAGTATTAAGTAAAAGAACTCACAGTTTATTATTTTATTACTCATTAAATAGTTAATCTCTCAACAAGAAGACTATTGGTCATTGTATCATCCTGGTAGATTCTAGAGTAATATATGTATTTTACACGAGTCATTATTTAAAATCTAACACTCTCTATCCCTCACTCTCCCTCCCTCGTGTCCCCTCTCCCCTGCGTGCCTCGGCACTGCCCCTCCCTCATCGCCCAGGCATCACTCTGGCCGACATCGCGAGCAGGAAGCGAGGAAAACAGGGGTGGTTCAGCGCCTCGAACGAGACGCACGGTGAGTGAAACACGGGTTGGCGAGCGGTCAACGCGGGGCCCCGGCCGCATGACCCCTGCTTTACCCCTCTTGCTCGTGTTTTTTCTGAATGGAGGGCTGTGATTATTAGTATTCCACAGTGCTGGGACCTCTGCTGTTGTCACGACACCCTGGGGGGGAGGGGGGGGTCCATTCCCGTGCCCCCCCCTCGATCCGGGGTCGCAGCATAAGTGTGTTGGCCAGGGTTGCGAGAACCCCAAAGTGTTTCGTGGCGTTTACCTGACCCATAACTTTTACTAGATTGTGCTGTGGGGAGCACACGGCCCACTCTACAGGTGTGGGACAGCAGAAATGGAAAAGTATTTTTTAAAGCAAAACAATGTTTATTCTATGAACTCAAGTTAACCTTTTTTAAAACATACAGTGAACATCTTAGCAACCATCAATTCAAATACAACCCCCAAAGAATACAACACTAAGTAATCCTTTAAGTTTTCCTATTAGCATCCATAAGACTTAAAACACCTTTTACCAGAAGCACATCAGGTTAAAGTCACTCCTGTTATTAATTATAAATCACCAAAGGATCGATTTACAGTTGTTAGATTACAGAGAGAGATTCATACACCTTCTGGCTGTGACTGGCTCTGAAAACGAAACTAAAACCCACCCTGCAGCAAACAGCCTAAAATGAAAGTAAAAAGCTGACAGATAGCCTAGCTCCACCCACTCTCTGACATCACTGCAGTAATAAATACCCTTTTCTTAAAGGTACTCTCACTACAGATATTTATATACCGACCCATTTATAAACACCCATTTCTTAAAGGTACTCTCACTACAGATATTTATATACACACCCATTTATAAACACCCATTTCTTAAAGGTACTCTCACTACAGATATTTATATACACACCCATTTATAAACACCCATTTCTTAAAGGTACACTCACATGACAAGTGAATTCACAAATAATTCTTATTAACTTATTTGGCTGTTGCAATAAGATGCAGACACCAGATTTGTAAGCAAAAATGTGAACAATCTATTTATTAATAACAAGAGGGAAAGATGAAAATATAAAATAACAACCGAACAATGATCTAACAATCTACCTCATCCCAAAACCCACCCTCCATCCGGACACACACAAGACGGACACACGCGGCGGGATGGGGGGGGGGGGGGGGGGAAAGGTTTAAAATGAAAAAGGGATTAATATTTATCAGATTGTTCTTTGCTGCTGACGATGTAGCTCTCTATAGTCAGCGATCTCCCAGAAGCTGTAGGTTGTAGAAAGCTCCCTCAATCAGCAGGGGAGAGAGATTTAAAACCTGCCTCGTGCCCGGATTTTTCCGCAGCACACACCCAAAATGAAATGGAACTCTTCACCAGATCCGCCTTCCTTCTGGAACTTTCTGTCTGGCCCCGCCAACCACAGCCCCCAAGAGGAAAGTGTACATTTCCGATTGGCCGCTTGCCAGGTCTATCAAATCATCATCACCGTTTCTGCCACAGAACCGAAAGGGAATGTCTCGGTTTTGCCCACCGCAATAAAGGGTTCAATAAAGGGGTTCCAACTCTGCCTAAAATCTGGGGCGGGATTCTCCGACACCCCCCCCCCCCCCCCCCCACCCCCGGGCCGGGTCGGTGAATCCCCGGGGGGGGGAGGCACAAATCCCGTCCCGCCGCCGGCTGCCATATTCTCCGGTGCCGTTTCTCGGGTAGGAGCGGGATTCCCACCAGGCCAGTCGGGGGGCCGTTGACAGCGCCCTCCCCCCCCCCCTCCCCCCCCTCCCCCGGCGATTCTCCAGGCCCCGATGAGCCGAGCGGCCGTCCATTTTTGGCCTGTCCCGCCAGCGTGAATCACCCAACTCACGCACCGGCGGGACCCGGCGGACGAGTATGCGTGGGCGGTCTTCGGGGGCGCTGCGGGGGGGGGGATCCAAGCCCGGCGGGGGGGGGGGGGGGGGGGTGGGCGGCCCCCGCAGTGGCCTGGCCCGCGATCGAAGCCCACCGATCTGTGGGCGGGCTTGTTCCCTGGGGGCACTCCTTTCTTTCCCACCGGGCCCCTGTAGGGCTCCACCATATTGCCTGGGGGCCGGCGCGGTACAGAGAAGCCCCCGCGCCGGCCACTCTGCGCATGCGCGGATTCATGGCACCTGTTCCACGCCGGACCTTCGGATGCGGTTGGGGAGGCGCCAACCCCTTCGGCGTCCACCTAGCCCCCAAAAATGCGGAGAATTCCACACATTCGAGGCCTGTTGATGCCGGAGTGGTTGCCGTCTGTTCTCCCGCCAGCGTGGGGACTTAGTCCCCAGCAGGGAGTATCCTGGCGCTGTAGTTTAAACCGAAACCCCAGGTGGTGCAGAAGGGCGGGGATAAAAAGGAGAAGACAGGGCAGACAGAAAGGGATTGATAACAGTATTTTAACACTGTTTGTAATATGTATAAATGATTTGGAGGAAAATGTTACTGGTTTGATCAGTAAGTTTACGGACTGCTCAAAGGTTGGTGGAATTGCGGATAGCGATGAGGACTGTCAGAGGATACAGCAGGATTTAGATCGTTTGGAGACTTGGGCGGAGAGGTGGCAGATGGAGTTTAATCCGGACACGTGTGAGGTAATGCATTTTGGTCGTTGGGAATATCCAGTAAACGGCAGAACCCTTAAGAGTATTGACAGTCAGAGAGATCTAGGTGTACAGGTCCACAGGTCACTGAAAGTGGCAACACAGGTGGAGAAGGTAGTCAAGAAGGCCTACGGCATGCTTGCCTTCATTGGCCGGGGCATTGAGTATAAGAATTGGCAAGTCATGTTGCAGCTGTATAGAACCTTAGTTAGGCCACACTTGGAGTATAGTGTTCAATTCTGGTCGGCACACTACCAGAAGGATGTGGAGGCTTTAGAGAGGGTGCAGAAGAGATTTACCAGGATGTTGCCTGGTATGGAGGGCATTAGCTATGAGGAGCGGTTGAATAAACTCGGTTTGTTCTCACTGGAACGAAGGAGGTTGAGTGGCGACCCGATAGAGGTATACAAAATTATGAGGGGCATAGACAGAGTGGATAGTCAGAGGCTTTTCCCCAGGGTAGAGGGGTCAATTACTAGGGGGCATAGGTTTAAGATGCGAGGGGCAATGTTTAGAGGAGATGTACGAGGCAAGTTTTTTACGCAGAGGGTAGTGGGTGCCTGGAACTCGCTGCCGGAGGAGGTGGTGGAAGCAGGGACGATAGTGACATTTAAGGGGCATCTTGACAAATACATGAATAGGATGGGAATAGAGGGATATGGACCCAGGAAGTGAAGAAGATTGCAGATAAGACGGGCAGCGTGGTCGGCACGGGCTTGGAGGGCCGAAGGGCCTGTTCCTGTGCTGTACTTTATTCTTTGTTCTTTTGCTGATAGCGAGTCTCCCGGGCAGTGAAACTGCCTCAATCAACACGGAGATCGTCGGAGAAGAGGAACATACTGATTGCTGCGCCATGTGTCTGTGAGTCCAGATATAGAGTAAAGCTCCCTCTACACTGTCCCCATCAAACACACCCAGGACAGGTACAGCACGGGGTTAGATACAGAGTAAAGCTCCCTCTACACTGTCCCCATCAAACACTCCCGGGACAGGTAAAGCACGGGGTTAGATACAGAGTAAAGCTCCCTCTACACTGTCCCCATCAAACACTCCCAGGACAGGTACAGCACGGGGTTAGATACAGAGTAAAGCTCCCTCTACACTGTCCCCATCAAACACTCCCGGGACAGGTAAAGCACGGGGTTAGATACAGAGTAAAGCTCCCTCTACACTGTCCCCATCAAACACTCCCAGGACAGGTACAGCACGGGGTTAGATACAGAGTAATGCTCCCTCTACACTGTCCCCATCAAACACTCCCAGGACAGGCACAGCACGGGGTTAGATACAGAGTAAAGCTCCCTCTACACTGTCCCCATCAAACACTCCCAGGACAGGTACAGCACGGGGTTAGATACAGAGTAAAGCTCCCTCTACACTGTCTCCATCAAACACTCCCAGGACAGGTACAGCACGGGGTTAGATACAGAGTAAAGCTCCCTCTACACTGCCCCCATCAAACACTCCCAGGACAGGTACAGCACGGGGTTAGATACAGAGTAAAGCTCCCTCTACACTGACCCCATCAAACACTCCCAGGACAGGTACAGCACGGGGTTAGATACAGAGTAAAGCTCCCTCTACACTGTCCCCATCAAACACTCCCAGGACAGGTACAGCACGGGGTTAGATACAGAGTAAAGCTCCCTCTGCACTGTCCCCATCAAACACTCCCAGGACAGGTACAGCACGGGGTTAGATACAGAGTAAAGCTCCCTCTACACTGTCCCCATCAAACACTCCCAGGACGGGTACAGCACGGGGTTAGATACAGAGTAAAGCTCCCTCTACACTGTCCCCATCAAACACTCCCAGGACAGGTACAGCACGGGGTTAGATACAGAGTAAACCTCCCTCTGCACTGTCCCCATCAAACACTCCCAGGACAGGTACAGCACGGGGTTAGAGACAGAGTAAAGCTCCCTCTACACTGTCCCCATCAAACATTCCCAGGACAGGTACAGCACGGGGTTAGATACAGAGTAAAGCTCCCTCTACACTGTCCCCATCAAATACTCCCAGGACAGGTACAGCACGGGGTTAGATACAGAGTAAAGCTCCCTCTACACTGTCCCCATCAAGCACTCCCAGGACAGGTACAGCACGGGGTTAGATACAGAGTAAAGCTCCCTCTACACTGTCCCCATCAAACACTCCCAGGACAGGTACAGCACGGGGTTAGATACAGAGTAAAGCTCCCTCTGCACTGTCCCTATCAAACACTCCCAGGACAGGTACAGCACGGGGTTAGATACAGAGTAAAGCTCCCTCTACACTGTCCCCATCAAACACTCCCAGGACAGGTACAGCACGGTGTTAGATACAGAGTATAGTTCCCTCTACATTGTCCCCATCAAACACTCCCAGGACAGGTACAGCACGGGGTGAGATACAGAGTAAAGCTCCCTCTACACTGTCCCCATCAAACACTCCCAGGACAGGTACAGCACGGGGTTGATACAGAGTAAAGCTCCCTCTACACTGTCCCCATCAAACACTCCCAGGACAGGAACAGCACGGGGTTAGATACAGAGTAAAGCTCCCTCTACACTGTCCCCATCAAATACTCCCAGGACAGGTACAGCACGGGGTCAGATACAGAGTAAAGCTCCCTCTACACTGTCCCCATCAAATACTCCCTGGACAGGGACAGCACGGGGTGAGATACAGAGTAAAGCTCCCTCTACACTGTCCCCATCAAACATTCCCAGGACAGGTACAGCACGGGGTTAGATACAGAGTAAAGCTCCCTCTACACTGTCCCCATCAAATACTCCCTGGACAGGTACAGCACGGGGTGAGATACAGAGTAAAGCTCCCTCTACACTGTCCCCATCAAACATTCCCAGGACAGGTACAGCACGGGGTTAGATACAGAGTAAAGCTCCCTCTACACTGTCCCCATCAAACACTCCCGGGACAGGTACAGCACGGGGTTAGATACAGAGTAAAGCTCCCTCTACACTGTCCCCATCAAACACTCCCAGGACAGGTACAGGACGGGGTTAGATACAGAGTAAATCTCCCTCTACACTGTCCCCATCAAACACTCCCAGGACAGGTACAGCACGGGGTTAGGTACAGAGTAAAGCTCCCTCTACACTAAACCCATCAAACACTCCGAGGACAGGTACAGCTCGGGGTTAGATACAGAGTAAAGCTCCCTCTACACTGTCGCCATCAAACACTCCCAGGACAGGAACAGCACGGGGTTAGATACAGAGTAAAGCTCCCTCTACACTGTCCCCATCAAACACTCCCAGGACAGGTACAGCACACGGTTAGATACAGAGTAAAGCTCCCTCTACACTGTCCCCATCAAACACTCCCAGGACTGGTACATCAATGTTGTCTCTATTGCAACAGCGATTGAATTTTTAAAATACACAATTGAATGTTTGCCTCTGTGCTTCTCCTCTGTCGAACGAGCTGCCTCGGTCTTTCTGTGACTGTGCGAGCACCGTTTCTGCACGTTTTCTCTGCTCTGTATGATAACTCTGATGTTTGTCTCCAAATCATCTCGGTTTCCGAAGTCTCGCTCCACTTCTCTAATTGTCATCTCTTCTCCTGCAGGGCGAAAGTCGCCAAGACCCGCATCTGGTGAGTGTTCTCCTTCCCTTCCATCCATAATCTCGCCAAATTCCGCTGCCTTCCCACATTGTACAGCCGTGCTCCACACCCCCACGCCAACCTCGACGGCTGGGCTAGCGAGCCGCGGGCACCGCGCGCGACTCCTCCCGCTGACCTGTGCCACGTCGGGGGTGGGGGGGGTCAACGTGGTGGGGGATGGGGGGGGGGGGGAATTGGTGGGACCTCTGATAATTTCCCACCACTGCACCTCCACCACCACCACTGCACCCCCCCCCCCCCATCCCCCCCCCCCCGCCTGTCACCTGCCACACACGCCACACTCCCGTTCCCCCACCGGTGTCAAATTGATGTTATTGTCAGTTGTTTCCTTCGTGATTCCCCTCGTGGCCAAATAGCCTCCCCTCGCCCGAGGTTGCCAATCGCGTCCCGAGCCGGTTACTGAAGTCAAAACCGAAAGCAGGAACCTTTCCTTCACTGACTTGCTCCGTCTCCCGGCTCTCCTGTCACGTCCAGTGTCTCAGCCGCCTCCTATTTATAGTTTCCTGGCCACCATTACTGAGATTAGCTCCCAATTCCCCGTTTATTCATTGCCAGCGGCAGCGATGTGGACCCTTGAACCCTTGCCTGAAGCATTCGCTCTTGATTTCTAGCCCAGCGATCCCTGTTTATATGTGCTCAATGCACTTAATTAAACAATGCCCTTTGCCCTTGGCCTGTGTATCTTATGTTACAGTCCCCGGATCAGACCCCAAATTTATATTTAGAAACTGAATGAGAAACCTCAACAATTTTTCAATTTGTAAACCGTGTTATGGGCCGAGGTTTAGAGAACCCCAAAGTGTATCATGGAGTTCACCTGACCCACAACTTTTAATAGATTGTGGTATGGGGAGCACACGGCCCACTCTACAGGCGTGGGACAGCAGAAATGGAAAACTATTTTTTAAAGCAAAACAATGTTTATTCTATGAACTCAAGTTAACCTTTTTAAAACATACAGTGAACATCTTAGCAACCATCAATTCAAATACAACCCCCAAAGAATACAACACTAAGTAATCCTTAAACTGTCCTTTTAACACCCATAAGACAAAAATCCTTTTTACAGAAGCACATCAGGTTTAAATTCTCTACTGAGAGCAGTTAAAACTCTGAATTCACCAAATGATCAAGAGATAGTCTTTACATGGCAGAGAGAACAGCAGTACCCCTGCGTTGTCTGGCTTCAGCTCCAACACTGAAGCGAAACCAAAAAACACAGACACACCCAAGCTTTTCCTCAAAGCGAAACTGAAAAGCCGAGCCAGAGCTCAGCTCCACCCACACTCTGACATCACTGCAGCCACTTGAGCAGACAAGCATTTCTTAAAGTGACATTCCCACGACAACTGTGAGGAGAGGAATTTTTAAAAAATTGAAACAAACTATCTTATTCACACAGGATTAACCCCATTGACATCGAAGGAAAATAAAGCTGTTCAATTCACAGCTAAACATTCTTAAAAAAAAACAAAGGGAGGTACTTGAACTTATTTTCCCCACCCAAGCAAGATCCACTCACACGGGACAAATGCCACTTAATTAACACAGTTAACGCTCAGTGGCTAACAGATTTATTCGCAAGGTCCTTGAGAGAGAAGCTTTCAGTTTGAGAGACACACCTCCTTCCCTCAGAACCCAGATCGGAACTCTCAAAATGAAACTAAACAATAACAGACACCGGGCAGGGCTGAAAACGAAACTAAAAAACAGACCCAGCCCCTCCCATGAATGACATCACAACCTGCTAAGCTGTTGACCCCTTAATTACAGCTTAAGACAATATATATAAAACAATTCCCTTTCTTCATTGCTCTTACCGATATAATTATCGTCCCGGTAAGCAACGGTTCGCGCAGTGGTTCCGGATTGCCCGTGTCCGAGTGCTGCGCCAGGGCTCGCCTGCCACTCCTGCCCAGCCGCACCAGCCGCCAATTTTCCGCCCACCTCACGCCAAAACCGTTTCTGCCCTCTGCCTCGCAGCAAGCGCTTCCGCCGGTGGAACCGGTGCTGCCGGCGCCGATGCCGGGCGGCCGTCAAGTCGGTGACGTTCTACTGGGTCGTTCTCCTCCTGGTCTTCCTCAACACCGCCGCCATCGCCTCGGAGCACTACAACCAGCCCGACTGGCTGACGGAGACCCAGGGCAAGTAGGCAGCGTCTCGGACCTTCTCGCTAACCCACACCCAGCAGCTTCCTCACCCCCCCCCCCCACCCCCAACCCCGCTTCGCTGCCTTGACCCCCTTCATTCCGGGAAATCTGGTGATTGGTTGGAACTACTCTCTGAGGTCATTCAGAGAGCAATTGTATATTACTGACCGGAGCTACTCTCCGAGGTCATTCAGAGAGCAATTGTATATTACTGACCGGAGCTACTCTCCGAGGTCATTCAGAGAGCAATTGTATATTACTGACCGGAGCTACTCTCCGAGGTCATTCGGAGAGCAATTGTATATTACTGACCAGAGCTACTCTCCGAGGTCATTCAGAGAGCAATTGTATATTACTGACCGGAGCTACTCTCTGAGGTGATTCAGGGATCAATTGTATAATACTGCCCGGCCTCCCCTCCCATCTCTTTAAATCCCCCGCTGGCCACCCTGCCCACTGACCCCTCTCCCGCCACTCCACAATCTCTTGCCTTCGCTTCTCGCTTGATAAAGTGTTCCTTAGCACTGCTACTCCTTTCAAAATTCCCTTCCCCATGTCCCGCCTCTCCCACCTGACCACCCTCTCCCTCTTTATCAATAGATACTCTTATTTGACAATTGATGGGTTATGTCCATTTTGAATGAAAGCTCTTTAGTCATTCACAGGATCTGAGTGTTGCTGGGTACATCCAGTAAGTATTACCCTTCCCTAATTACCCCCTGAATAATAACTGTTATTCGCAGCAAACACACACATAACATAGTGACATTCGCATCACACAAGTGCCCGGCAATGACCGTCTCCTACAAGAGGATCTAACCACCGCCTCTTGACATTCACTGACATTCCCATCGCTGAATCCCCCACACTCAACATCCTGGGGGTTACCATTGATCAGAAACTGAACTGGACCCAGCCGTATAAATACTGTGGCTACCAGAGCAGGTCAGAGGCTGGGAATCCTGCGGAGAGTAACTCACCTCCTGACCCCCCAAAGCCTGTCCACCATCTACAAGGACACAAGTCAGGAGTGTGATGGACTCTCCCACTCGCCTGGATGAGCGCGGCTCCGACAACACTCGAGAAGCTCGACACCATCCAGGACAAAGCAGCCCCCGCCCCCCGGCTCGATCGACACGCTAACCCCCACCTTCAACACCCCCCCCCCCGCTCGATCGACAAGCTAATCCCCACCTTCAACACCCACTCCCCCCCCCAGCTCGATCGACACGCTAACCCCCACCTTCAACACCCACCCCCTCCACCCCCCGACGCACAGCGGCAGCCGTGTGTACCGTCTACAAGATGCACTGCAGCCACTCGCCAAGGCTCCTTCGACAAGCTTCGCCCAAACCCACCACCTCTACCCCCGAGAAGGACGAGGGCAGCAGACGCCACGGGGAACACCCGCCGCCTGCACGTTCCCCCTCCCCAACACACACACACACACACCATCCCGACTCGGAAATATATCGGCCGTTCCCTCACTGTCGCTGGGTCAGAATCCTGGAACTCCCTCCCTAACAGCACTGTGGCTGTACCTACACCACACGGGGACGGCAGCGGGTTCAAGATTGCGGCTCACCCACCACAATCCCCAGGGGCAATTAGGGTTGGGGAATAAATGCTGGGCTCGGCCAGCGACGGCCACACAATCCGTGAATGATTTAAAATAAACTGGATCAACAACCACGAGTGTCCTGGCACCAGGGTCACGGGCACCAGGGTCGCAGGACACCAGGGTCGCGGGCACCAGGGTCACGGGCACCAGGGTCACGGGCAACAGGGTCACGGGCACCAGGGTCGCAGGACACCAGGGTCGCGGGGCACCAGGGTCACGGGCACCAGGGTCACGGGCACCAGGGTCGCAGGGCACCAGGGTCACGGGCACCAGGGTCGCAGGGCACCAGGGTCACGGGCACTAGGGTCGCAGGGCACCAGGGTCACGGGCACCAGGTTCACGGGCACCAGGGTCACGGGCACCAGGGTTGCAGGGCACCAGGGTCGCAGGGCACCAGGGTCACGGGCACCAGGGTTGCAGGGCACCAGGGTCGCAGGGCACCAGGGTCACGGGCACCAGGGTCACAGGCACCAGGGTCACGGGCACCAGGGTCACGGGCACCAGGGTCACAGGCACCAGGGTCACGGGCACCAGGGTCACGGGCACCAGGGTCACAGGCACCAGGGTCACAGGCACCAGGGTCGCAGGGCACCAGGGTCACGGGCACCAGGGTCACAGGCACCAGAGTCACGGGCACCAGGGTCACGGGCACCAGGTTCGCAGGGCACCAGGGTCACAGGCACCAGGGTCACGGGCACCAGGGTCACAGGCACCAGGGTCACAGGCACCAGGGTCGCAGGGCACCAGGGTCACGGGCACCAGGGTCACGGGCACCAGGGTCACAGGCACCAGGGTCACAGGCACCAGGGTCACAGGCACCAGGGTCGCAGGGCACCAGGGTCACGGGCACCAGGGTCGCAGGGCACCAGGGTCACGGGCACCAGGGTCACGGGCACCAGGGTCACGGGCACCAGGGTCACAGGCACCAGGGTCACAGGCATCAGGGTCGCAGGGCACCAGGGTCACGGGCACCAGGGTCACGGGCACCAGGGTCACAGGCACCAGGGTCACAGGCACCAGGGTCGCAGGGCACCAGGGTCACGGGCAACAGGGTCGCAGGGCACCAGGGTCACGGGCACCAGGGTCACAGGCACCAGAGTCACGGGCACCAGGGTCACGGGCACCAGGGTCACGGGCACCAGGGTCACAGGCACCAGGGTCACGGGCACCAGGGTCACAGGCACCAGAGTCACGGGCACCAGGGTCACAGGCACCAGGGTCGCAGGGCACCAGGGTCACGGGCACCAGGGTCACAGGCACCAGAGTCACGGGCACCAGGGTCACAGGCACCAGAGTCACGGGCACCAGGGTCGCGGGGCACCAGGGTCGCAGGGCACCAGGGTCGCGGGGCACCAGGGTCGCAGGGCACCAGGGTCACGGGCACCAGGGTCGCAGGACACCAGGGTTGCAGGGCACCAGGGTCACGGGCACCAGGGTCGCAGGGCACCAGGGTCACGGGCACCAGGGTCGCAGGACACCAGGATTGCAGGGCACCAGGGTCACGGGCACCAGGGTCGCAGGACACCAGGGTCGCAGGGCATCAGGGTCGCGGGGCACGAGTGTCGCAGGACACCAGGGTCGCAGGACACCAGGGTCGCGGGGCACCAGGGTCACGGGGTCGCAGGACACCAGGGTCGCAGGGCACCAGGGTCACAGGGCACCAGGGTCGCAGGGCACCAGGGTCGCGGGGCACCAGGGTCGCGGGGCACCAGGGTCGCAGGGCACCAGGGTCGCAGGGCACCAGGGTCGCAGGGCACCAGGGTCGCACGGTCTCCAGACCAGCGGAGAGACTGGCAGAGGTGGGATCGTGATGACTGGGGAGAGAGAGAGCGGGTAAATGGAGTTGAAATCAGCCATGATTGAATGGTGGAGTGGACTCGATGGGCCGAATGGCCTTACTTCCACTCCTATGTCTTATGGTCTTATGGCAGAAAAGGTTAAGGGAGAGATTTAATCGAGGTGTCAAAATCATTGAGAGGGTGGGGGGGGGGAGTGTTCCGATGGGGTAAGTAAGATTGCGGTGGCCGGCTCGTAGCACCTCCCCGGGGCCAGCACGGGAACGGTGGGCTGAATGGCCTTCTTCGCTGGAGTAGGGGGTGGGACTCTCCCAGCCCTGGGCCGGGCCGGCGAATCCCCTGCGACCGGGGCCACGCCGCCCCGACGCCGGCACGCGATCCCCTGCACGCGGGGGTGGCGGCCTGCGTGTGTGTGTGGGGGGGGGGCTCCGACCCCGGGGGCGGGGGCTTCCGATGCGGCCTGGCTGGCTGGGGGCCTCCTTTCCTACCCGCCGGCCCCTGTCGCCCTGCGCCATGTTGCGTCGGGTCCGGCGCGTTGAAGGGAGCCACCGCGCATGCGCGGACCCCGCGACGCCCAGTTCGTGAACCGCTGCAACGCCGTGCTGGCCCCCTGGCCAGGCTTAGTCCTGGGAGCGGCCCGGTCACGCCGCCATAAAACGCGCCGCCGTTTGCGGCGATGGGAGAATCCCGCCCAGGATTCTGAATCACACCCTCAGCGGGTTGGGTGGACGGGGTTGGGGGTGGGGGTCCCTTCCTTGCCTTGGCAGCCGGTCTAGCTCAACAGGTTGCCAATGGTTTGTTGGCGAAAATGCCGTCAGTGGAGGACAGTACGGTGGTTTTTACGCTGGTGACAAATGAGGTACATGGACATCGCGCTCATTTTAATCGTAACGCGCCTCTTCCTTCCTGACTCTAGACATCGCCAACAAGGTTCTCCTGGCCCTGTTCACCTGTGAGATGCTGCTCAAGATGTACAGCCTTGGCCTCAACGCCTACCTTGTCTCATTCTTCAACTACTTTGACTGCTTTGTGGTGTGCGGCGGCATTGTGGAGACCATCCTGGTGGAATTTCAGATCATGCCACCGTTGGGCATCTCGGTCCTCCGCTGTGTGCGCCTCCTGAGGATCTTCAAATTCACCAGGTGAGGCGTCGCTGGCGTCTGGCGCGTATCCCTGCTGTCCCCAAATCCATGGCCTGAGTGGCCTCCGCCCGCGCTGCCCTGCTCGCCGGTTGTCGTTTAGCGATTGGACCCCGCCCCGCTCCATCCTTCACGTTAGAGATGTTGGCCGAGGTCATTCAGAGATCAATTGCATGTGACTGGCCACCTCCTATCTCACCCCGCCCGTGATCGGCAGCCAATCAAACTCTGCTGCTCAGGTCCTGCCCTGCACCAACTCCCGCTCACTCCCCTGGCCCTCAGTCCAGAAACCACTCCATTCAAACACTCTCATTCTTTCTTTTCAAAGCCCTCCGTAGCATTTGTCACTACAACCCTGCCTATCTCTGTAATCTCCTCCAGCCCCTACAGCCCTCCCTATCTTTGTACCTCCTCCAGCCCCTACAACCCTCCCTGTCTCTGTAACCTCCTCCAGCCCCTACACCCCTCCCTATCTCTGTAACCTTCTCCAGCCCCTACAACCCTCCCTATCTCTGTAACCTCCTCCAGCCCCACCCTATTTCTGTAACCTCCTCCAGCCTCTACAACCCTCCCAATCTCTGTAACCTCCTCCAGCCCCTACACCCCTCCCTATCTCTGTAACCTCCTCCAGCCCCTGCAACCCTCCCTATCTCTGTAACCTCCTCCAGCCTCTACAACCCTCCCAATCTCTGTAACCTTTTCCAACCCCTACAACCCTCCCTATCTCTGTAAAAACTTCCAACCCCTACAACCCTCCCTGTCTCTGTAACCACCTCCAGCCCCTACAACCCTCCCTATCTCTGTAACCTCCCCCAGCCCCTACAACCCTCCCTATCTCTGTAACCTCCTCCAGCCCCTACAACCCTCCCTATCTCTGTAACCTCCCCCAGCCCCTACAACCCTCCCTATCTCTGTAACCTCCTCCAGCCTCTACAACCCTCCCAATCTCTGTAACCTCCTCCAGCCCCTGCAACCCTCCCCATCTCTGTGACCTCCTCCACCCTGACAACCCTCCCTATCTCTTTCCCTATCTCCCTCTCTCTGACTTTCTCTGTCTCTGTGTCTCTCTCTCTCTCTGTAATTCTCTCTCTTTCTCTCCCTCTCTCTCTCTCTGTCTCTCTCCCTCTCTGTCTCCCTCTCTCTGTCTCTGTCTTTATCTCTCTCTCTCTATCTCTCTCCCTGTTTCTCTCTGTCTCCCTCTCTCTGAATCTCTATCTCTCCATCTCCCTCTCTCTCTTTTTGTCTCTCTCCCTGTCTCTCTCTCTGTCTCCCTCTCTCTGTCCCTCTGTCTTTGTCTCCTTCTCTCTGTCTCTCTCTCTCTGTCTCTCTATCTCTCCCTCTGTGTGGTGAATGTGTAACTGCTTATAATTCCCCAGTGCATTGTATCATGTTCTGCTGTGGTGTTCTGTTATTAACCCTCTGGGCTCCGCCGATGGGCCATTGTGTGGCTTCACCCACAGGGGGAATTTGTTGGGGCATGTACGGGCTCCGCCCATGGCTCCACCCCTTAAGAGGAAGTATAAGAGCAGCTGACCTGCAGGCGGTTCCCAGTGTTGTACCAGTCGCAGGCAGGCACTGTTCTAAGCTGATTAAAACCACGGTTTACTTCTCCTCGTGTCTCTGAGTGAATTGATGGTCGCATCAATTTAATCAGCTTAAAATACAAATATGGAATCAGCCCTCAAACCTGACAGACTGGAACTCGATCCACAGGCCGTGGATGCTTCGATGCTTCAAGGCCTATCTCGCCGCGTCGTCCACGCCATCCGTCACTGACAAACAGAAACGGAGTCTTCTCCACGCACGGGTGAGCCATCGCTTTTCTGTCCAGCTCGACGAAGCCGCTTCCCGTACAGAGGCCCTCGCGCTGCTCGAACGCCTCTATGTGCGGCCTGTGAACGAAGTCTACGCACGACACGTCTTCACCACTCGCCGCCAGCGTCCCGGGGAGTCGCTAGATGATCACCTACGCGACCTCAAAGCCCTCGCGCGCAACTGTAACTACCAGGCCGTTACGGCCACTCAGCACATGGAGCTCGCCGTCCGAGACGTTTACGTGGCGGGGGGTCCGGTCGAACTATGTGAGACAGCGCCTGCTCGAAAAAGGGGCCCAGGACCTGGAGGACACGGTAAAACGGGCGACCTCTCTGGAGGCCGCTTTTCAGAGCCTTACTGAGTTCCCGGCCGATCACACGACCCCCTCGTGGGCCCCCGACCCGAGACTACCCCAGGCCTGTGCCGCGCGGACGGCCGCCCATCATGGGGGGGCTACCCTGCTACTTTTGCGGCCAGTCCCAACACCCCCGACAGCATTGCCCAGCCCGCAACGCGAACTGCAGCAGCTGCGGACGAAAAGGACACTTCGCCAAGGTCTGCCTGGCCAGGTCTAAGAACTCGAACTCACAGACCCGATCCACAGGCCCGCAGACCCCGCAAGGTGGCAGCGTGTCTGCCAACTCCGCCTCCGCATATCACGTGCGATCCATGGGGGCCGCCATCTTGGACGCCATCTTCCTCACCGCCCGCCACGCTCGACCAACGGGGGCCGCCATCTGCTACGCCGCTCGACGCGTACGACCTACACGGACAGCCATCGCGGGGCCGCCCCAGCACCTCCGATCACGCCGCCGGCTACCCCCAGCTCAGCGCGGTCACCCTGGTCCAGTCGCGACCTAAGCATCTCCGGAGCTCCATGATGGCTGTCCGGGTTAACGGGTACGAGACACCTTGCCTTTTCGGCTCCGGGAGCGCAGAGAGCTTCATTCACCCGGACATGGTAAGACGCTGCTCGCTCACAATATTCCCGACGCAACAAACCATATCCCTCGCCTCTGGGTCGCACTCGGTGCAAATCCAAGGGTGCCCTACTGCAACCCTAGCGATACAGGGCGCTGAGTACGCTAATGTTCAACTATATGTGCTCCCAGACCTCTGCGCACCTCTCCTTTTGGGACTCAGCTTCCAGTGCAACCTCAGGAGCCTAACTCTTAAATTCGGGGGGCCCCTGCCCCTGCTCACCATATGCAGCCTCGCAAACCTAAAAGTCGACCCCCCCCCCTCTCTTCGCAAACCTCACCGCCGACTGCAAGCCAGTAGCCACCAGAAGCAGGCGGTATAGCATGCAGGACAGGACATTCATTAGGTCCGAGGTCCAGCATCTCTTGCGGGAGGGGGTCATCGAGGCCAGCAGTAGCCCCTGGAGAGCTCAGGTGGTGGTCGTTAAGACCGGGTAAAAGTTCTGGATGGTAGTTGATTACAGCCAAACCATAAACCGGTACACGCAACTCGATGCGTACCCCCTTCCCCGGATTACAGACATGGTAAACCAGATCGCGCACTACCGCGTGTTCTCCACGGTAGATCTGATGTCTGCATACCACCAGCTCCCAATCCGCCCGGAGGACCGCCACTACACGGCCTTTGAGGCAGACGGCCGCCTCTTCCGCTTCCTCCGGGTCCCCTTTGGCGTCACGAACAGGGTTTCGGTGTTCCAACGAGCAATGGACCGAATGGTTGACCAGAACGGGCTGCGGGCCACATTCCCGTACTTGGACAACGTCACCATCTGCGGCCATGATCAGCAGGACCACGACGCCAACCTCCACCGATTTCTCCAAACCGGCCAAAAACTCAACCTCACCTACAACAAGGAGAAATGCGTTTTCCGCACAACCAGGCTAGCCATCCTCGGCTACGCCGTGGAGAACGGGGTCCTAGGGCCCGACCCTGACCGTATGCGCCCCCTCCTACAACACCCTCTCCCTCACTGTCCCAAGGCCCTGAAGAGGTGCCTTGGATTTTTCTCCTATTACGCCCAGTGGGTCCCACAGCATGCGGACAAAGCCCGCCCACTATTTAAGGCCACCTTCTTTCCACTGGCAGCCGAGGCCCTCCAGGCCTTCAGCTGCATCAAGGCGGACATTGCCAAAGCCGCGATGCGCGCGGTGGACGAGTCCTTCCCCTTCCAGGTGGAGAGCGATGCCTCAGAGGTCGCTCTCGCCGCTACCCTCAACCAAGCAGGCAGGCCGGTGGCGTTTTTTTCCCGCACCCTCACCTCCTCCGAAATTCGACACTCGGTCGAAAAAGAAGCTAAAGCCATCGTGGCAGCCGAGCGGCACTGGAGGCACTACCTCGCTGGTAGGAGGTTTACCCTCATCACCGACCAACGATCGGTAGCCTTCATGTTCGACAATACGCAGCGGGGCAAAATCAAGAACAACAAGATCTTGAGGTGGAGGATCAAACTCTCCACCTATAACAACGATATAGTATATCGTCCTGGGAAGGTCAACGAGCCCCCAGATGCCCTGTCCCACGGCACTTGCGCCAGCGCGCAAGATGTCCGACTTCAGGCTATCCACGATGACCTCTGCCACCCGGGGGTCACCCGGCTCGCCCATTACATCAAGGCCCGCAACCTGCCCTACTCCACCGAGGAGGTCAGGGCCATGACCAGGGACTGCCAGATCTGTGCGGAGTGTAAACCGCACTTCTATCGACCGGATAAGGCCCATCTGGTAAAGGCATCCCGGCCCTTTGAACGCCTCAGTATCGATTTCAAAGGGCCCCTCCCCTCCAATAATCGCAACACGTACTTCCTGAACATCATAGACGAGTTCTCCCGCTTCCCGTTTGCCATCCCCTGCCCTGATATGACCACCCCCACTGTCATTAAAGCCCTGCATAGTGTCTTCACCCTGTTTGGTTTCCCCAGTTATGTCCACAGTGACCGGGGCTCATCATTCACGAACTGCGTCAGTACCTGCTCAGTCAGGGCATCGCCTCGAGCAGAACTACCAGCTATAACCCCAGGGGAAACGGGCAGGTGGAGAGGGAGAACGCGACGGTCTGGAAGACCATCCAACTGACCCTGCGGTCCAGGAATCTCCCAGTTTCTCACTGGCAGGAGGTCCTCCCCGATGCGCTCCACTCTACCAGGTCCCTCCTTTGCACGGCCACAAACCAGACTCCTCATGACCGCTTGTTTGTTTTCCCCAGGGGAGTTACCTCAGGGGCCTCGCTTCCGCCCTGGCTGATGACACCGGGTCCAGTCCTCCTCCGAAAACACGTTTGGAGCCATAAGACCGACCCCCTGGTCGAGAGGGTCCAGCTCCTGTACTCCAACCCACACTATGCGTCCGTCGAACACCCCGATGGCCGACAAGATACCGTCTCCCTCCGGGACCTGGCGCCCACAGTCTCCACCACTACAACCACTACTGCAGCCCCCGCACTATATCCCGTCCAATCTACCATGTCCAGCGCCCCCACCCCTATATGGCTCCCGCGCTTCCTCCCACCTGCCACACCGGACAACAGGAATGAAGCTCCGGAAGAGCCGCTCCCGGAGTCCACGCCTGTGCCTGCTCCGGACCCACTTCCACAGCCACTCGAAGCGGCTGCAACACCAGTGCTTAGGCGGTTGCAACGCACGGTCCGGGCGCCGGACCGGCTGAAACCATGAGCCCGTCACCCCCGCCGTCTTCATTTTTGAACAGGGGGTGAATGTGGTGAATGTATTACTGCTGATAATTAATCAATGCATTGTATCATGTTCTGCTGTGGTATGTTATTAACTCTGTGGACTCCGCCAATGGGCCATTGTGTGGCTTCACCCACAGCGGATATGTTGGGGCATGTACGGGCTCCGCCCATGGCTCCGCCCATGGCTCTGCCCATGGCTCCTCCCCCTTTACAGGAAGTATAAGAGCTGCTGACCTGCGGGGCCACCTTCAGTGTTGTACCCGGTCACAGGCAGGCTCAGTTCTAAGCTGATTAAAACCACGGTTTACTTCTCCACGTGTCTCTGAATGAATTGATGGTCGGATCACTCTGTCTCCCTCTCTCTGCCATTCTTCCTCTGTTTCTCTCTCTTTCTGTCTCCCTCTCTGTCTCTCTGTCTGACTCTCTGTCTCTCTCTCTCTCTGTGTCCCTCTCTCTATCTCACCGTCTGTCTCTCTCTCTCTCTTTGTCTCTCCCTCTCTCTGTCTTTCTCTCCTTTAAGATGCTTCTAAAAACACAACCTCGTTGAAATATCATTTAGTGCGGGATTCTCCGCCTTCCCCGTTTCCCGGTGCGGAGCGCCCTCTCCGGCAGCGGGATTCTCCGCCTTCCCCGTTTCCCGGTGCGGAGCGCCCTCTCTGGCAGCGGGATTCTCCGTCCCGCCTTCCCCGTTTCCCGGTGCGGAGCGTCCTCTCCGGCAGCGGGATTCTCCGCCTGCCCCGTTTCCCGGTGCGGAGCGCCCTCTCCGGCAGCGGGATTCTCCGTCCTGCCTTCCCCGTTTCCCGGTGCGGAGCGCCCTCTCCGGCAGCGGGATTCTCCGCCTGCCCCGTTTCCCGGTGCGGAGCGTCCTCTCCGGCAGCGGGATTCTCCGTCCCGCCTTCCCCGTTTCCCGGTGCGGAGCGTCCTCTCCTGCAGCGGGATTCTCCGTCCCGCCTTCCCCGTTTCCCGGTGCGGAGCGCCCTCTCCGGCAGCGGGATTCTCCGCCTGCCCCGTTTCCCGGTGCGGAGCGTCCTCTCCGGCAGCGGGATTCTCCGTCTGCCCCGTTTCCCCGTGCGGAGCGCCCTCTCCGGCAGCGGGATTCTCCGTCCCGCCTTCCCCGTTTCCCGGTGCGGAGCGCCCTCTCCGGCAGCGGGATTCTCCGTCCCGCCTTCCCCGTTTCCCGGTGCGGAGCGCCCTCTCCGGCAGCGGGATTCTCCGTCCCGCCTTCCCCGTTTCCCGGTGCGGAGCGCCCTCTCCGGCAGCGGGATTCTCCGTCCCGCCTTCCCCGTTTCCCGGTGCGGAGCGCCCTCTCCGGCAGCGGGATTCTCCGTCCCGCCTTCCCCATTTCCCGGTGCGGAGCGTCCTCTCCGGCAGCGGGATTCTCCGCCTTCCCAGTTTCCCGGTGCGGAGCGCCCTCTCCGGCAGCGGGATTCTCCGCCTTCCCCGTTTCCTGGTGCGGAGCGCCCTCTCGGGCAGCGGGATTCTCCGTCCCGCCTTCCCCGTTTCCCGGTGCGGAGCGACCTCTCCGGCAGCGGGATTCTCCGTCCCGCCTTCCCCGTTTCCCGGTGCGGAGCGCCCTCTCCGGCAGCGGGATTCTCCGTCCCGCCTTCCCCGTTTCCCGGTGCGGAGCGTCCTCTCCGGCAGCGGGATTCTCCGTCCCGCATTCCCCGTTTCCCCGTGCGGAGCGCCCTCTCCGGCAGCGGGATTCTCCGTCCCGCATTCCCCGTTTCCCGGTGCGGAGCGCCCTCTCCGGCAGCGGGATTCTCCGTCCCGCCTTCCCCGTTTCCCGGTGCGGAGCGTCCTCTCCGGCAGCGGGATTCTCCGTCCCGCATTCCCCGTTTCCCCGTGCGGAGCGCCCTCTCCGGCAGCGGGATTCTCCGTCCCGCCTTCCCAGTTTCCCGGTGCGGAGCGTCCTCTCCGGCAGCGGGATTCTCCGCCTTCCCCGTTTCCCGGTGCGGAGCACCCTCTCCGGCAGCGGGATTCTCCGTCCCGCATTCCCCGTTTCCCGGTGCGGAGCGTCCTCTCCGGCAGCGGGATTCTCCGCCTTCCCCGTTTCCCGGTGCGGAGCGCCTTTCCGGCAGCGGGATTCTACGCCTTCCCCGTTTCCCGGTGCGGAGCGCCCTCTCCGGCAGCGGGATTCTCCGTCCCGCCTTCCCCGTTTCCCGGTGCGGAGCGACCTCTCCGGCAGCGGGATTCTCCGCCTTCCCCGTTTCCCGGTGCGGAGCGCCCTCTCCGTCAGCGGGATTCTCCGTCCCGCCTTCCCCATTTCCCGGTGCGGAGTCCTCCCGGCAGCGGGAGTCTCCGTCCGGCCTTCCCAGTTTCACGGTGCGGTGCGCCCTCTCCGGCAGCGGGATTCTCAGCCTGCCCCGTTTCCCGGTGCGGAGCGTCCTCTCCGGCAGCGGGATTCTCCGCCGTCCCCGTTTCCCGGTGCGTAGCGTCCTCTCCGGCGGCGGGATTCTCCGTCCCGCCTTTCCCGTTTCCCGGTGCGGAGTCCTCTCCGGCAGCGGGATTCTCCGTCCCGCCTTCCCCGTTTCCCGGTGCGGAGCGTCCTCTCCGGCAGCGGGATTCTCCGCCTTCCCCGTTTCCCGGTGTGGAGCGTCCTCTCCGGCAGCGGGATTCTCCGTCCCGCCTTCCCCGTTTCCCGGTGCGGAGCGCCCTCTCCGGCAGCGGGATTCTCCGCCTGCCCCGTTTCCCGGTGCGGAGCGTCCTCTCCGGCAGCGGGATTCTCCGTCTGCCCCGTTTCCCCATGCGGAGCGCCCTCTCCGGCAGCGGGATTCTCCGTCCTGCCTTCCCCGTTTCCCGGTGCGGAGCGCCCTCTCCGGCAGCGGGATTCTCCGTCCCGCCTTCCCCGTTTCCCGGTGCGGAGCGCCCTCTCCGGCAGCGGGATTCTCCGTCCCGCCTTCCCCGTTTCCCGGTGCGGAGCGCCCTCTCCGGCAGCGGGATTCTCCGTCCCGCCTTCCCCGTTTCCCGGTGCGGAGCGCCCTCTCCGGCAGCGGGATTCTCCGCCTTCCCAGTTTCCCGGTGCGGAGCGCCCTCTCCGGCAGCGGGATTCTCCGCCTTCCCCGTTTCCTGGTGCGGAGCGCCCTCTCGGGCAGCGGGATTCTCCGTCCTGCCTTCCCCGTTTCCCGGTGCGGAGCGACCTCTCCGGCAGCGGGATTCTCCGTCCCGCCTTCCCCGTTTCCCGGTGCGGAGCGCCCTCTCCGGCAGCGGGATTCTCCGTCCCGCCTTCCCCGTTTCCCGGTGCGGAGCGTCCTCTCCGGCAGCGGGATTCTCCGTCCTGCATTCCCCGTTTCCCCGTGCGGAGCGCCCTCTCCGGCAGCGGGATTCTCCGTCCCGCATTCCCCGTTTCCCGGTGCGGAGCGCCCTCTCCGGCAGCGGGATTCTCCGTCCCGCCTTCCCCGTTTCCCGGTGCGGAGCGTCCTCTCCGGCAGCGGGATTCTCCGTCCCGCATTCCCCGTTTCCCCGTGCGGAGCGCCCTCTCCGGCAGCGGGATTCTCCGTCCCGCCTTCCCAGTTTCCCGGTGCGGAGCGTCCTCTCCGGCAGCGGGATTCTCCGCCTTCCCCGTTTCCCGGTGCGGAGCGTCCTCTCCGGCAGCGGGATTCTCCGCCTTCCCCGTTTCCCGGTGCGGAGCACCCTTTCCGGCAGCGGGATTCTCCGTCCCGCATTCCCCGTTTCCCGGTGCGGAGCGTCCTCTCCGGCAGCGGGATTCTCCGCCTTCCCCGTTTCCCGGTGCGGAGCGCCTCTCCGGCAGCGGTATTCTCCGCCTTCCCCGTTTCCCGGTGCGGAGCGCCTCTCCGGCAGCGGGATTCTCCGTCCCGCCTTCCCCGTTTCCCGGTGCGGAGCGACCTCTCCGGCAGCGGGATTCTCCGCCTTCCCCGTTTCCCGGTGCGGAGCGCCCTCTCCGTCAGCGGGATTCTCCGTCCCGCCTTCCCCATTTCCCGGTGCGTAGTCCTCCCGGCAGCGGGATTCTCCGTCCCGCCTTCCCAGTTTCCCGGTGCGGTGCGCCCTCTCCGGCAGCGGGATTCTCCGCCTGCCCCGTTTCCCGGTGCGGAGCGTCCTCTCCGGCAGCGGGATTCTCCGCCGTCCCCGTTTCCCGGTGCGGAGCGTCCTCTCCGGCGGCGGGATTCTCCGTCCCGCCTTCCCCGTTTCCCGGTGCGGAGTCCTCTCCGGCAGCGGGATTCTCCGTCCCGCCTTCCCCGTTTCCCGGTGCGGAGCGTCCTATCCGGCAGCGGGATTCTCCGCCTTCCACGTTTCCCGGTGTGGAGCGTCCTCTCCGGCGGCGGGATTCTCCGTCCCGCCTTCCCAGTTTCCCGGTGCGGAGCGCCCTCTCCGGCAGCGGGATTCTCCGCCTTCCCCGTTTCCCGGTGCGGAGCGTCCTCTCCGGGAGCGGGATTCTCCATCCCGCCTTCCCCGTTTCCCGGTGCGGAGCGTCCTCTCCGGCAGCGGGATTCTCCGTCCCGCCTTCCCCGTTTCCCGGTGCGGAGTCCTCCCGGCAGCGGGATTCTCCGTCCCGCCTTCCCCGTTTCCCGGTGCGGAGCGCCCTCTCCGGCAGCGGGATTATCCGCCTTCCCAGTTTCCCGGTGCGGAGCGCCCTCTCCGGGAGCGGGATTCTCCATCCCGCCTTCCCCGTTTCCCGGTGCGGAGCGTCCTCTCCGGCAGCGGGATTCTCCGTCCCGCCTTCCCCGTTTCCCGGTGCGGAGCGCCCTCTCCGGCAGCGGGATTCTCCGCCTTCCCAGTTTCCCGGTGCGGAGCGCCCTCTCCGGCAGCGGGATTCTCCGCCTTCCCCGTTTCCCGGTGCGGAGCGTCCTCTCCGGCAGCGGGATTCTCCGCCTTCCCCGTTTCCCGGTGCGGAGCGTCCTCTCCGGGAGCGGGATTCTCCGTCCCGCCTTCCCCGTTTCCCGGTGCGGAGCGACCTCTCCGGCAGCGGGATTCTCCGCCTTACCCGTTTCCCGGTGCGGAGCGCCCTCTCCGTCAGCGGGATTCTCCGTCCCGCATTCCCCATTTCCCGGTGCGGAGTCCTCCCGGCAGCGGGATTCTCCGCCTTCCCCGTTTCCCGGTGCGGAGCGTCCTCTCCGGCGGCGGGATTCTCCGTCCCGCCTTCCCAGTTTCCCGGTGCGGAGTCCTCCCGGCAGCGGGATTCTCCGTCCCGCCTTCCCCGTTTCCCGGTGCGGAGTCCTCTCCGGCAGCGGGATTCTCCGCCTTCCCAGTTTCCCGGTGCGGAGCGACCTCTACGGCAGCGGGATTCTCCGCCTTCCCCGTTTCCCGGTGCGGAGCGTCCTCTCCGGCAGCGGGATTCTCCGCCTGCCCCGTTTCCCGGTGCGGAGCGTCCTCTCCGGCAGCGGGATTCTCCGTCCCGCCTTCCCCGTTTCCCGGTGCGGAGCGACCTCTCCGGCAGCGGGATTCTCCGCCTTCCCCGTTTCCCGGTGCGGAGCGTCCTCTCCGGCAGCGGGATTCTCCGTCCCGCCTTCCCCGTTTCCCGGTGCGGAGCGTCCTCTCCGGCAGCGGGATTCTCCGTCCCGCATTTCCCGTTTCCCCGTGCGGAGCGTCCTCTCCGGCAGCGGGATTCTCCGTCCCGCCTTCCCCGTTTCCCGGTGCGGAGCGTCCTCTCCGGCAGCGGGATTCTCCGTCCCGCATTCCCCGTTTCCCCGTGCGGAGCGTCCTCTCCGGCAGCGGGGTTCTCCGTCCCGCCTTCCCCGTTTCCCGGTGCGGAGCGTCCTCTCCGGGAGCGGGATTCTCCGTCCCGCCTTCCCCGTTTCCCCGTGCGGAGCGTCCTCTCCGGCAGCGGGAATCTCCGCCTTCCCCGTATCCAGGTGCGGAGCGCCCGTTCCTCCGTTCCCATGGTGGCCACCTGCACGCCGTCGGGAAACACCCTGGCGTCGGGGCGGCGGATCCCGCAGCAAGTGTCTTCCCCAAATAGCGTCAGGCAGCCATTACACCACGGAGTGTGGTCTTACGGCCCCTCGAGCTGGTTCTCCGCTGGAGCGATCCACTCACTTCCATTCCGCCCCTCTCTCGCTCCCCGTCGTCCTGCCCGGCCAAACTCCTTTGAAAGTCGTTCATCGTCTCTCCTTCCACCATCCCTGTGAGCAGAGGGCTCCGGGCAGTTGGGAATCTTCGCTCTTACGGCCTGCCTCTGATTCAAGCTCCTCCGAAACCCCTCCCTCTGTGTTCATTCCGTTGAATTTGAGTTGTTGCCTCACCCCCCGGGTCCGTCCTTTCCCCCCCCGCCCCCCCGCAGGCACTGGTCGGCGCTCAGCAACCTGGTCGCCTCACTGCTCAACTCCATGAAGTCCATCGCCTCGCTGCTCCTCCTCTTATTCCTCTTCATCATCATCTTCTCTCTGCTGGGGATGCAAGTCTTCGGCGGAAAATTTAACTTCGACGACACCCAGACCAAGAGGAGCACCTTCGACACCTTCCCTCAGGCTCTGCTGACTGTCTTCCAGGTAGGCCCCACTGCCGCCCATTGGATGGGAGGGGGTGGGAGGGAGTGGGAGGGAGGGAGGGAGGGGGTGGGAAGATGGCAGGGAGGGAGATGACGCGCCAATCCGTCTGAGTAAGTGCGGCCTCACCAAATGCATCGATCTTTTTGGCCGAGGCACAGTCAGTCCCTTATTTCGGCCTCGAATTCGGACACTTGTGACATTGTGCGGCGATGAAATAATCCTAAAAGCCAGAACAGGCATTCCTCTGACTTCAGTGCTGAGGGAGCGCCGCACTGTCGGAGGGTCAGTGCTGAGGGAGCGTCGCACTGTCGGAGGGTCAGTGCTGAGGGAGCGTCGCACTGTCGGAGGGTCAGTGCTGAGGGAGCGCCGCAGTGTCAGAGGGTCAGTGCTGAGGGAGCGCCGCAGTGTCAGTGGGTCAGTGCTGAGGGAGTGCCGCACTGTCGGAGGGTCAGTGCTGAGGGAGCGCCGCACTGTCGGAGGGTCAGTGCTGAGCGAGCGCCGCACTGTCGGAGGGTCAGTACTGAGGGAGCACCGCACTGTCGGAGGGTCAGTACTGAGGGAGGACTGCACTGTCGGAGGGTCAGTGCTGAGGGAGCGCCGCTCTGTCGGAGGATCAGTGCTGAGGGAGCGCCGCGCTGTCGGAGGGTCAGTGCTGAGGGAGCGCTGCACTGTCAGAGGGTCAGTGCTAAGGGAGCGCCGCACTGTCGGAGGGTCGGTGCTGAGGGAACGCCGCATTGTTGGAGGGTCAGTGCTGAGGGAGCGCCGCACTGTCAGAGGGTCAGTGCTAAGGGAGCGCCGCACTTTCGGAGGGTCAGTGCTGAGGGAGCGCCGCACTGTCAGAGGGTCAGTGCTGAGGGAGCGCCGCACTGTCGGAGGGTCAGTGCTAAGGGAGCGCCGCACTGTCGGAGGGTCAGTGCTGAGGGAGCGCCGCACTGTCGGAGGGTCAGTGCTGAGGGAGCGCCGCACTGTCAGAGGGTCAGTGCTAAGGGAGTGCCGCACTTTTGGAGGGTCAGTGCTGAGGGAGCGCCGCACTGTCAGAGGGTCAGTGCTAAGGGAGCGCTGCACTGTCGGAGGGTCAGTGCTGAGGGAGCGCCGCACTGTCAGAGGGTCAGTGCTGAAGGAGCGCTGCACTGTCAGAGGGTCAGTGCTGAGGGAGCGCTGCACTGTCGGAGGGTCTGTGCTGAGGGAGCGCCGCACTGTCGGAGGGTCAGTGCTGAGGGAGTGCCGCACTGTCGGAGGGTCAGTGCTGAGGGAGCGCCGCACTGTCGGAGGGTCAGTGCTGAGGGAGGGCCGCACTGTCGGAGGGTCAGTGCTGAGGGAGCACCGCACTGTCAGAGGGTCAGTGCTAAGGGAGCGCCGCACTTTCGGAGGGTCAGTGCTGAGGGAGCGCCGCACTGTCAGAGGGTCAGTGCTAAGGGAGCGCTGCACTGTCGGAGGGTCAGTGCTGAGGGAGCGCCGCACGGTCGGAGGGTCAGTACTGAGGGAGCGCCGCATTGTCGGAGGGTCAGTGCTGAGGGAGCGCCGCACTGTCGGAGGGTCAGTGCTGAGGGAGCGCCGCACGGTCGGAGGGTCAGTACTGAGGGAGCGCCGCATTGTCGGAGGGTCAGTGCTGAGGGAGCGCCGCACTGTCGGAGGGTCAGTGCTGAGGGAGCGCCGCATTGTCGGAGGGTCAGTGCTGAGGGAGCGCCGCACTGTCGGAGGGTCAGTGCCGAGCGAGCGCCGCACTGTCGGAGGGTCAGTACTGAGGGAGCACCGCACTGTCGGAGGGTCAGTACTGAGGGAGGACTGCACTGTCGGAGGGTCAGTGCTGAGGGAGCGCCGCATTGTCGGAGGGTCAGTGCTGAGGGAGCGCCGCACTGTCGGAGGGTCAGTGCTGAGGGAGCGCCGCACTGTCGGAGGGTCAGTGCTGAGGGAGCGCCGCACTGTCGGAGGGTCAGTGCTGAGGGAGGGCCGCACTGTCGGAGGGTCAGTGCTGAGGGAGCGCCGCACTGTCGGAGGGTCAGTGCTGAGGGAGCGCCGCACTGTCGGAGGGTCAGTGCTGAGGGAGCGCCGCACTGTCGGAGGGTCAGTGCTGAGGGAGGGCCGCACTGTCGGAGGGTCAGTGCTGAGGGAGCGCCGCACTGTCAGAGGGTCAGTGCTCAGGGAGCGCCGCACTTTCGGAGGGTCAGTGCTGAGGGAGCGCCGCACTGTCAGAGGGTCAGTGCTAAGGGAGCGCTGCACTGTCGGAGGGTCAGTGCTGAGGGAGCGCCGCATTGTCGGAGGGTCAGTGCTGAGGGAGCGCCGCTCTGTCAGAGTGTCAGTGCTGAGGGAGTGCCGCATTGTCGGAGGGTCAGTGCTGAGGGACCGCCGCACTGTCGGAGGGTCAGTGCTGAGGGAGCGCCGCACTGTCGGAGGGTCAGTGCTGAGGGAGCGCCGCACTGTCGGAGGGTCAGTGCTGAGCGAGTGCCGCACTGTCGGAGGGTCAGTGCTGAGGGAGCGCCGCACTGTCGGAGGGTCAGTGCTGACGGAGTGCCGCACTGTCGGAGGGTCAGTGCTAAGGGAGCGCCGCACTGTCGGAGGGTCGGTGCTGAGGGAACGCCGCATTGTTGGAGGGTCAGTGCTGAGGGAGCGCCGCACTGTCAGAGGGTCAGTGCTAAGGGAGCGCCGCACTTTCGGAGGGTCAGTGCTGAGGGAGCGCCGCACTGTCAGAGGGTCAGTGCTGAGGGAGCGCCGCACTGTCGGAGGGTCAGTGCTAAGGGAGCGCCGCACTGTCGGAGGGTCAGTGCTGAGGGAGCGCCGCACTGTCGGAGGGTCAGTGCTGAGGGAGCGCCGCACTGTCAGAGGGTCAGTGCTAAGGGAGTGCCGCACTGTCAGAGGGTCAGTGCTGAGGGAGCGCCGCACTGTCAGAGGGTCAGTGCTAAGGGAGCGCTGCACTGTCGGAGGGTCAGTGCTGAGGGAGCGCCGCACTGTCAGAGGGTCAGTGCTGAAGGAGCGCTGCACTGTCAGAGGGTCAGTGCTGAGGGAGCGCTGCACTGTCGGAGGGTCTGTGCTGAGGGAGCGCCGCACTGTCGGAGGGTCAGTGCTGAGGGAGTGCCGCACTGTCGGAGGGTCAGTGCTGAGGGAGCGCCGCACTGTCGGAGGGTCAGTGCTGAGGGAGTGCCGCACTGTCGGAGGGTCAGTGCTGAAGGAGCGCCGCACTGTCGGAGGGTCAGTGCTGAGGGAGGGCCGCACTGTCGGAGGGTCAGTGCTGAGGGAGCACCGCACTGTCAGAGGGTCAGTGCTAAGGGAGCGCCGCACTTTCGGAGGGTCAGTGCTGAGGGAGCGCCGCACTGTCAGAGGGTCAGTGCTAAGAGAGCGCTGCACTGTCGGAGGGTCAGTGCTGAGGGAGCGCCGCACGGTCGGTGGGTCAGTACTGAGGGAGCGCCGCATTGTCGGAGGGTCAGTGCTGAGGGAGCGCCGCACTGTCGGAGGGTCAGTGCTGAGGGAGCGCCGCACTGTCGGAGGGTCAGTACTGAGGGAGCGCCGCATTGTCGGAGGGTCAGTGCTGAGGGAGCGCCGCACTGTCGGAGGGTCAGTGCTGAGGGAGCGCCGCATTGTCGGAGGGTCAGTGCTGAGGGAGCGCCGCACTGTCGGAGGGTCAGTGCTGAGGGAGCGCCGCACTGTCGGAGGGTCAGTGCTGAGGGAGCGCCGCACTGTCAGAGGGTCAGTGCTAAGGGAGCGCCGCACTGTCGGAGGGTCAGTGCTGAGGGAGCGCCGCACTGTCGGAGGGTCAGTGCTGAGGGAGCACCGCACTGTCAGAGGGTCAGTGCTAAGGGAGCGCCGCACTTTCGGAGGGTCAGTGCTGAGGGAGCGCCACACTGTCAGAGGGTCAGTGCTAAGGGAGCGCTGCACTGTCGGAGGGTCAGTGCTGAGGGAGCGCCGCATTGTCGGAGGGTCAGTGCTGAGGGAGCGCCGCTCTGTCAGAATGTCAGTGCTGAGGGAGTGCCGCATTGTCGGAGGGTCAGTGCTGAGGGACCGCCGCACTGTCGGAGGGTCAGTGCTGAGGGAGCGCTGCACTGTCGGAGCGTCAGTGCTGAGGGAGCGCCGCACTGTCGGAGGGTCAGTGCTGAGGGAGCGCCGCACTGTCGGAGGGTCAGTGCTGAGGGAGCGCCGCACTGTCGGAGGGTCAGTGCTGAGGGTGCGCCGCACTGTCGGAGGGTCAGTGCTGAGGGAGCGCCGCACTGTCGGAGGGTCAGTGCTGAGGGAGCGCCGCATTGTCGGAGGGTCAGTGCTGAGGGAGCGCCGCACTGTCGGAGGGTCAGTGCTGAGGGAGCGCCGCACTGTCGGTGGGTCAGTGCTGAGGGAGCGCCGCACTGTGGGAGGGTCAGTGCTGAGGGAGCGCCGCACTGTCGGAGGGTCAGTGCTGAGGGAGCGCCGCACTGTCGGAGGGTCAGTGCTGAGGGAGCGCCGCACTGTCGGACGGTCAGTGCTGAGGGAGCGCCGCACTGTCAGAGGGTCAGTGCTAAGGGAGCGCCGCACTGTCGGAGGGTCAGTGCTGAGGGAGCACCGCATTGTTGGAGGGTCAGTGCTAAGGGAGCGCCGCACTTTCGGAGGGTCAGTGCTGAGTGAGCGCCGCACTTATAGAGAGTCAGTGCTGAGGGAGCGCTGCACTGTCGGAGGGTCAGTGCTGAGGGAGCGCCGCACTGTCGGAGGGTCAGTGCTGAGGGAGCGCCGCATTGTCGGAGGGTCAGTGCTGAGGGAGCGCCGCACTGTCGGAGGGTCAGTGCTGAGGGAGCGCCGCACTGTTGGAGGGTCAGTGCTGAGGGAGCGCCGCACTGTGGGAGGGTCAGTGCTGAGGGAGCGCCGCACTGTCGGAGTGTCAGTGCTGAGGGAGCGCCGCACTGTCGGAGGGTCAGTGCTGAGGGAGCGCCGCACTGTCGGAGGGTCAGTGCTGAGGGAGCGCCGCACTGTCAGAGGGTCAGTGCTAAGGGAGCGCCGCACTGTCGGAGGGTCAGTGCTGAGGGAGCGCCGCACTGTCAGAGGGTCAGTGCTAAGGGAGCGCCGCACTTTCGGAGGGTCAGTGCTGAGGGAGCGCCGCACTTTCAGAGGGTCAGTGCTGAGGGAGCGCTGCACTTTCGGAGGGTCAGTGCTAAGGGAGCGCCGCACTGTCGGAGGGTCAGTGCTGAGGGAGTGCCGCACTGTCGGAGGGTCAGTGCTGAGGGAGCGCCGCACTGTCAGAGGGTCAGTGCTAAGGGAGCGCCGCACCTTTGGAGGGTCAGTGCTGAGGGAGCGCCGCACTGTCAGAGGGTCAGTGCTAAGGGAGCGCTGCACTGTCGGAGGGTCAGTGCTGAGGGAGCGCCGCACTGTCGGAGGGTCAGTGCTGAGGGAGCGCCGCACTGACAGAGGGTCAGTGCTAAGGGAGCGCCGCTCTTTTGGAGGGTCAGTGCTGAGGGAGCGCCGCACTGTCAGAGGGTCAGTGCTAAGGGAACGCTGCACTGTCGGAGGGTCAGTGCTGAGGAAGCGCAGCACTGTCGGAGTGTCAGTGCTGAGGGAGCGCCGCACTGTCGGAGGGTCAGTGCTGAGGGAGTGCCGCACTGTCGGAGGGTCAGTGCTGAGGGAGCGCCGCACTGTCGGAGGGTCAGTGCTGAGGGAGCGCCGCACTGTCGGAGGGTCAGTGCTGAGGGAGCGCCGTACTGTCGGAGGGTCAGTGCTGAGGGAGCGCCGCACTGTCAGAGGGTCAGTGCTAAGGGAGCGCCGCACTGTCGGAGGGTCGGTGCTGAGGGAGCGCCGCATTGTTGGAGGGTCAGTGCTGAGGGAGCCCCGCACTGTCAGAGGGTCAGTGCTAAGGGTGCGCCGCACTTTTGGAGGGTCAGTGCTGAGGGAGCGCCGCACTGTCAGAGGGTCAGTGCTAAGGGAGCGCTGCACTGTCGGAGGGTCAGTGCTGAGGGAGCGCCGCACTGTCAGGGGGTCAGTGCTGAAGGAGCGCTGCACTGTCGGAGGGTCAGTGCTGAGGGAGCGCTGCACTGTCGGAGGGTCAGTGCTGAGGGAGCGCCGCACTGTCGGAGGGTCAGTGCTGAGCGAGTGCCGCACTGTCGGAGGGTCACTGTTGAGGGAGCGCCACACTGTCGGAGGGTCAGTGCTGAGGGAGGGCCGCACTGTCGGAGGGTCAGTGCTGAGGGAGCGCCGCACTGTCAGAGGGTCAGTGCTAAGGGAGCGCCGCACTTTCGGAGGGTCAGTGCTTATGGAGCGCCGCACTGTCAGAGGGTCAGTGCTAAGGGGGCGCTGCACTGTCAGAGGGTCAGTGCTGAGGGAGCGCCGCACGGTCGGAGGGTCAGTACTGAGGGAGCGACGCATTGTCGGAGGGTCAGTGCTGAGGGAGCGCCGCACTGTCGGAGGGTCAGTGCTGAAGGAGCGCCGCACGGTCGGAGGGTCAGTACTGAGGGAGCGCCGCATTGTCGGAGGGTCAGTGCTGAGGGAGCGCCGCACTGTCGGAGGGTCAGTGCTGAGGGAGCGCCGCATTGTCGGAGGGTCAGTGCTGAGGGAGCGCCGCACTGTCGGAGGGTCAGTGCTGAGGGAGCGCCGCACTGTCGGAGGGTCAGTGCTGAGGGAGCGCCGCACTGTCGGAGGGTAAGTGCTGAGGGAGCGCCGCACTGTCGGAGGGTCAGTGCTGAGGGAGCGCCGCACTGTCGGAGGGTCAGTGCTGAGGGAGCGCCGCATTGTCGGAGGGTCAGTGCTGAGGGAGCGCCGCACTGTCGGAGGGTCAGTGCTGAGGGAGCGCCGCACTGTTGGAGGGTCAGTGCTGAGGGAGCGCCGCACTGTCGGAGGATCAGTGCTGAGGGAGCGCCGCACTGTCGGAGGGTCAGTGCTGAAGAAGCGCCGCACTGTCGGAGGGTCAGGGCTAAGGGAGCTCCGCACTGTCGGAGGGTCATGCTGAGGGAGCGCCGCACTGTCGGAGGGTCAGTGCTGATGGACCGCCGCACTGTCGGAGGGTCAGTGCTGAGGGAGTGTCGCACTGTCGGAGGGTCAGTGCTGAGGGAGCGCCGCACCGTCAGAGGGTCAGTGCTGAGGCAGCGCCGCACTGTCGGTGGTTCAGTGCTGAGGGAGCGCCGCACTGTCGGAGGGTCAGTGCTAAGGGAGCGCCGCACTGTCGGAGGGTCAGTGCTGAGGGAGCGCCGCACTGTCGGAGGGTCAGTGCTAAGGGAGCGCCGCACTTTTGGAGGGTCAGTGCTGAGGGAGCGCCGCACTGTCAGAGGGTCAGTGCAAAGGGAGCGCTGCACTGTCGGAGTGTCAGTGCTGAGGGAGCGCTGCACTGTCGGAGGGTCAGTGCTGAGCGAGCGCCGCACTGTCGGAGGGTCAGTGCTGAGGGAGTGCCGCACTGTCGGAGTGTCAGTGCTGAGGGAGCGCCGCACTGTCGGAGGGTCAGTGCTGAGGGAGCGCCGCACTGTCAGAGGGTCAGTGCTGAGGGAGCGCCGCACTGTCGGAGGGTCGGTGCTGAGGGAACGCCGCATTGTCGGAGGGTCAGTGCTGAGGGAGCGCCGCACTGTCAGAGGGTCAGTGGTAAGGGAGCGCCGCACTTTCGGAGGGTCAGTGCTGAGGGAGCGCCGCACTGTCAGAGGGTCAGTGCTGAGGGAGCGCCGCACTGTCGGAGGGTCAGTGCTAAGGGAGCGCCGCACTGTCGGAGGGTCAGTGCTGAGGGAACGCCGCACTGTCGGAGGGTCAGTGCTAAGGGAGCGCCGCACTTTTGGAGGGTCAGTGCTGAGGGAGAGCCGCACTGTCGGAGGGTCAGTGCTGGGGGAGCGCCACACTGTCGGAGGGTCAGTACTGAGGGAGCGCCGCACTGTCGGAGGGTCAGTGCTGAGGGAGCGCCTCACTGTCGGAGATGCTGGTTTGACCAGGATGATAAATGAATGCAGCGTTCCCTCCCTCCAGCCAGTGTTGTGACGATAAAAGATCCCCTGGTGAGTATTGGGTGAAGGGGGCGGGTTTGGGTGGCGAGGGGAGTGGTGAGGTGGGGGCACAGTCTGATCTCCCCAGTGACCTGGGGTTGTCAGTTATTCCTCAGCTAAGGTAACCCTGGAGCATCGATCACGTTGGCTGTTGTGGGTCCCTGCAATGCACGGGTCTGCGTTTCCGACATCACAACCCCTTCATTGGCCGTGACCGTCCTGAGGTGGTGTAAGGGAGCTGGGGAAGGGCGAGTTCTTCACTCGCAGTCCCTCTCACCGCCCCCCCCCCCATGCCCACCACCACTGCACCAGGGTATGGGGGGGGGGGGGCAAAGTGTGGGGGACTGGGCTGAGTTACTCCTGCAGGGTCACTGGGGGGAGGGTGGGGGACTGGGCTGAGTTACTCCTGCAGGGTCACTGGGGGGAGGGTGGGGGACTGGGCTGAGTTACTCCTGCAGGGTCACTGGGGGGAGGGGGGGCGGGGCTGGGCTGAGTTACTCCTGCAGGGTCACTGGGGGGGGAGGGGGGGACTGGGCTGAGTTACTCCCGCAGGGTCACTGGGGGGAGGGGGGGGGGGGCTGGGCTGAGTTACTCCTGCAGGGTCACTGGGGGGGGGGTGGGGGGACTGGGCTGAGTTACTCCTGCAGGGTCACGGGGGGAGGGGAGGGGAGGGGACTGGGCTGAGTTACTCCTGCAGGGTCACTGGGGGGGGGGCTGGGCTGAGTTACTCCCGCAGGGTCACTCGGGGGGGGACTGGGCTGAGTTACTCCTGCTGGGTCACTGGGGGGCGGGGAGACTGGGCTGCGTTACACCTGCAGGGTCAGTGGGGGGAGGGAGGGGGACTGGGCTGAGTTACTCCCGCAGGGTCACTGGGGGATGGTGGGGGGGGCTGGGCTGAGTTACTCCAGCGGGGTCACTGGGGGATGGTGGGGGGAGAGGGGGGGTTGCCTGGCCTGAGTTACTCCTGCAGGGTCATTGGGGAACGATATGGGTACTGGGCGAGTCCCTCTTCCAAAAGTGGCCACACAGTCCTATCATTCGATCATTCATTTCATTTCGCTCCAAACCCAGGGGTTAGCACTGCTGCTTTACAGGTTCGATTCCCGGCTTGGATCTTTGTCGGTGTGGAATCTGCACGTTCTCCCCGTGTCTGCGTGGGTTTCCTCCGGGTGCTCCGGTTTCCTCCCACAAGTCCCGAAAGACGTGCTGTTAGGTGAATTGGACATTCTGAATTCCCCCTCTGTGACCCGAACAGGCGCCGGAATGTGGCGACGAGGGGATTTTCACAGTAACTTCATTGCAGTGTGAATGTAAGCCTACTTGTGACAATAAAGATTATTATTACTGGTCAATGCATCTATCCCTCTGTTCGATAGATCCTGACTGGGGAAGATTGGAATGTGGTGATGTACGACGGCATTATGGCTTTTGGAGGACCCTACTTTCCGGGAATGCTCGTCTCGATTTATTTCATCATCCTCTTCATCTGCGGGAATTGTATCCTTAACTGACCTGCCGTGGCATTGCTCCTGCATGGAGCGGTTTTCAGCGTAAACGGACCAGTGTAGAGGGAGCTTTACTCTGTATCTAACCCCGTGCTGTCCCTGTCCTGGGAGTGTTTGATGGGGACAGTGTAGAGGGAGCTTTACTCTGTATCTAACACCGTGCTGTACCTGTCCTGGGAGTGTTTGATGGGGACAGTGCAGAGGGAGCTTTACTCTGTATCTAACCCCGTGCTGTCCCTGTCCTGGGAGTGTTTGATGGGGACAGTGTAGAGGGAGCTTTACTCTGTATCTAACCCCGTGCTGTACCTGTCCTGGGAGTGTTTGATGGGGACAGTGTAGAGGGAGCTTTACTCTGTATCTAACCCCGTGCTGTCCCTGTCCTGGGAGTGTTTGATGGGGACAGTGTAGAGGGAGCTTTACTCTGTATCTAACCCCGTGCTGTACCTGTCCTGGGAGTGTTTGATGGGGACAGTGTAGAGGGAGCTTTACTCTGTATCTAACCCCGTGCTGTACCTGTCCTGGGAGTGTTTGATGGGGACAGTGTAGAGGGAGCTTTACTCTGTATCTAACCCCGTGCTGTACCTGTCCTGGGAGTGTTTGATGGGGACAGTGTAGAGGGAGCTTTACTCTGTATCTAACCCCGTGCTGTACCTGTCCTGGGAGTGTTTGATGGGGACAGTGTAGAGGGAGCTTTACTCTGTATCTAACCCCGTGCTGTACCTGTCCTGGGAGTGTTTGATGGGGACACTGTAGAGGGAGCTTTACTCTGTATCTAACCCCGTGCTGTACCTGTCCTGGGAGTGTTTGATGGGGACAGTGTAGACGGAGCTTTACTCTGTATCTAACCCCGTGCTGTACCTGTCCTGGGAGTGTTTGATGGGGACAGTGTCGAGGGAGCTTTACTCTGTATCTAACCCTGTGCTGTACCTGTCCTGGGAGTGTTTGATGGGGACAGTGTAGGGGAAGCTTTACTCTGTATCTAACCCCGTGCTGTACCTGTCCTGGGAGTGTTTGATGGGGACAGTGTAGAGGGAGCTTTACTCTGTATCTAACCCCGTGCTGTACCTGTCCTGGGAGTGTTTGATGGGGACAGTGTAGAGGGAGCTTTACTCTGTATCTAACCCCGTGCTGTACCTGTCCTGGGAGTGTTTGATGGGGACAGTGTAGAGGGAGCTTTACTCTGTATCTAACCCCGTGCTGTACCTGTCCTGGGAGTGTTTGATGGGGACAGTGTAGACGGAGCTTTACTCTGTATCTCACCCCGTGCTGTACCTGTCCTGGGTGTGTTTGATGGGGACAGTGTAGAGGGAGCTTTACTCTGTATCTAACCCTGGGCTGGGATTATTGTTCCTAACTCTTTGTGATGCAGACATTCTACTGAACGTATTCTTGGCGATTGCCGTGGACAACCTGGCAGACGCTGACGGAGGGGGTGGGAAAAAGAAGGGCAAGAGGAAGGGAATGGGGAGGTAATACACCACACTGTGCGTTCCCTGAGCAAGGCAGGATCCTGACTGGTGAGACAGCGGCAGGGAGGGAGTTATCGCGTAGCGCCACATGGAGAGGGTGAAGGTGGAACCGCGTGCTGCCGGAACGGCGCCCGTCGTTCGGGGAAAGTATCTGCGCGAAGCCACCCCCAGTCAAACAGCGATGGGCAGTGCTCCCTCTCGCGGAGCAGGGGCTGTGATGAGCGTGGTTGTCGTCATCTATCAATACCCTGACCCACTGTGACACATGTGGCAACACACCCCTCGCCCACCCCATCGGCACCCCTCTCCTGCCCAGAATTTGCTCCCCGACACAGGAGCCTGGGGAGGATGGAGACCGGGCTTCCTGGGGTCAGAGGCCACGGCGAGGTCGAGAGATGTCACGGCCTTTCCGAGGTTCAAGGCCACGGATTGTCCACAAGAAACAAGCTGACTGGGCCTGGCCGGAATGTTCCAGAGTCTGACATTTTCCTCTCTCTCTCTCTCCCCTTGGCAGTGCGGACATTAGCAGTAGCGAGCTGGGTAAAGATTCCAACCATATGAAGGTAAGGCTGTCAGCTGAAACACTCTCAAACCAAACCCCATCTCCCTCCGTCTCCAACGGGACTCCAGTCCTCACATCCGCTGGAGCACACTGTCTCCTCCTCCAACCTCCCTATCTCTGTAACCTCGTCCAACCCTAAAACCCTCCCTATCTCAGTAACTTCCTCCAGCCCCTACACCCTCCCTATCTCTGTAACCTCCTCCAGCCTCTACAACCCTCCCTATCTCTGTAACCCCCTCCAGCCCCTACACCCCTCCCTATCTCTGTAACCTCCTCCAACCCTACCAACCTCTGTATCTCTGTAACCTCCTCCAACTCTAAAACCCTCCCTATCTCTGTAACCTCCTCCAGCCTCTACAACCCTCCCTATCTCTGTAACCTCCTCCAGCCCCTACAACCCTCCGTATCTCTGCAACCTCCTCCAGCCCCTACAACCCTCCCTATCTCTGTAACCTCCTCCAGCCCCTACACCCTCCCTATCTCTGTAACCTCCTCCAACCCTACCAGCCTCTGTATCTCTGTAACCTCCTCCAACCCTAAAACCCTCCCTATGTCTGTAACTTCCTCCAGCCCCTACACCCTCCCTATCTCTGTAACCTCCTCCAGCCCCTACAACCCTCCCTATCTCTGTAACCTCCTCCAGCCCCCACAACCCTCCCTATCTCTGTAACCTCCTTCATCCCCTACAACCCTCCCTATCTCTGCAACCTCCTCCAGCCCCTACCAACCTCCCTATCTCTGTAACCTCCTCCAGCCCCTACCAACCTCCCTATCTCTGTAACCTCCTCCAACCCTACCAACCTCTGTATCTCTGTAACCTCCTCCAACCCTAAAACCCTCCCTATCTCTGTAACTTCCTCCAGCCCCTACATCCCTCCCTATCTCTGTAACCTCCTCCAGCCCCTACAACCCTCCCTATCTCTGTAACCCACTCCCTCCAGCCCCTACAACCCTCCCTATCTCTGTAACCTCCTCCAGTCCCTACAACCCTCCCTATCCCTGTAACCTCCTCCAGCCCCTACAACCCTCCCTATCTCTGTAACCCACTCTCTCCAGCCCCTACAACCCTCCCTATCTCTGTAACCCACTCCCTCCAGCCCCTACAACCCTCCCTATTTCTGTAACCTCCTCCAACCCTACAATCCTCCTTATCTCTGTAACCTCCTACAACCCTACCACCCTTCCTATCTCTGAAACCTCCTCCAACCTTACACCCCTCCCTATCTCTGTAACCTCCTCCAATCCTACCACCATCCCTATCTCTGTAACCTCCTCCTGTCCCTACACCCCTCCCTATCTCTGTAACCTCCTCCAACCCTACACCCCTCCCTATCTCTGTAACTTCCTCCAGCCCCTACAACCCTCCCTATCTCTGTAACCTCCTCCAGCCGCAACACCCTCCCTATCTCTGTAACCTCCTCCAACCCCACAACCCTCCCTATCTCTGTAACCCACTCCCTCCAGTCCCTACAACCCTCCCTATTTCTGTAACCTCCTCCAACCCTACACTCCTCCTTATCTCTGTAACCTCCTACAACCCTCCCTATCTCTGTAACCACCTCCAGCCCCGACAACCCTCCCTATCTCTGTAACCTCCTCCAGCCCCTACAACCCTCCAAATCTCTGTAACCTCCTCCAGCCCCGACAACCCTCCCTATCTCTCTAACCTCCTCCATCCCCTACAACCCTCCCTATCTCTGTAACCTCCTCCAGCCCCTACAACCCTCCCTATCTCTGTAACCTCCTCCAGCCCCTACAACCCTCCCTATCTCTGTATTCTCCTCCAGTCCCTACAACCCTCCCTAGCTCTGTAACCTCCTCCAGTCACTACAACCCTCCTTATCTCTGTAACCTCCTCCAGCCCCTACAACCCTCCAAATCTCTGTAATCTCCTCCAGTCCCTACAACCCTCCCTAGCTCTGTAACCTCCTCCAGTCCCTACAACCCTCCTTATCTCTGTGACCTCCTCCAGCCCCTACAACCCTCCAAATCTCTGTAATTGCCTCCAGTCCCTACAACCCTCCCTAGCTCTGTAACCTCCTCCAGTCCCTACAACCCTCCTTATCTCTATAACCTCCTCCAGCCCCTACAACCCTCCAAATCTCTGTAATCTCCTCCAGACCCTACAACCCTCCCTAGCTCTGTAACCTCCTCCAGCCTCTACAACCCTCCCTATCTCTTTAACCTCCTCCAGCCCCTACAACCCTCCCTATTTCTGTAACCTCCTCCAGCCACTACAACCCTCCAAATCTCTGTAACCTCCTCCAGCCTCTACAACCCTCCCTATCTCTGTATTCTCCTCCAGTCCCTACAACCCTCCCTAGCTCTGTAACCTCCTCCAGTCACTACAACCCTCCTTATCTCTGTAAACTCCTCCAGCCCCTACAACCCTCCAAATCTCTGTAATCTCCTCCAGTCCCTACAACCCTCCCTAGCTCTGTAACCTCCTCCAGTCCCTACAACCCTCCTTATCTCTGTAACCTCCTCCAGTCCCTACAACCCTCCTTATCTCTGTGACCTCCTCCAGCCCCTACAACCCTCCAAATCTCTGTAATCGCCTCCAGTCCCTACAACCCTCCCTAGCTCTGTAACCTCCTCCAGTCCCTACAACCCTCCTTATCTCTGTAACCTCCTCCAGCCCCTACAACCCTCCAAATCTCTGTAATCTCCTCCAGACCCTACAACCCTCCCTAGCTCTGTAACCTCCTCCAGCCTCTACAACCCTCCCTATCTCTTTAACCTCCTCCAGCCCCTACAACCCTCCCTATTTCTGTAACCTCCTCCAGCCACTACAACCCTCCAAATCTCTGTAACCACCCCCAGCCCCTACAACCCTCCCTATCTCTGTAACCACCTCCAGCCCCTACAACCCTCCATATCTCTGTAACCTCCTCCAGCCCCTCCAACCCTCCCTATCTCTGTAACCTCCTCCAGCCCCTACAACCCTCCCTATTTCTGTAACCTCCTCCAGCCCCTACAACCCTCCGTATCTCTGCAACCTCCTCCAGCCCCTACAACCCTCCCTATCTCTTTAACCCACTCCCTCCAGCCCCTACAACACTCCCTCTCTGTAACCTCCTCCAGCCCCAACAACCCTCCCTATCTCTGTAACCTCCTCCAGCCCCTACAACCCTCCCTATCTCTGTAACCTCCTCCAACCCTACCACCCTTCCTATCTCTGTAACCTCCTCCAGCCCCTACAACCCTCCCTATCTCTGTAACCCACTCCCTCCAGCCCCTACAACCCTCCCTATCTCTGTAACCTCCTCCAGTCCCTACAACCCTCCCTATCCCTGTAACCTCCTCCAGCCCCTACAACCCTCCCTATCTCTGTAACCCACTCTCTCCAGCCCCTACAACCCTCCCTATCTCTGTAACCCACTCCCTCCAGCCCCTACAACCCTCCCTATTTCTGTAACCTCCTCCAACCCTACAATCCTCCTTATCTCTGTAACCTTCACAACCCTTACCACCCTTCCTATCTCTGTAACCTCCTCCAACCTTACACCCCTCCCTATCTCTGTAACCTCCTCCAATCCTACCACCATCCCTATCTCTGTAACTTCCTCCAGCCCCTACAACCCTCCCTATTTCTGTAACCTCCTCCAGCCCCTACAACCCTCCGTATCTCTGCAACCTCCTCCAGCCCCTACAACCCTCCCTATCTCTTTAACCCACTCCCTCCAGCCCCTACAACACTCCCTCTCTGTAACCTCCTCCAGCCCCTACAACCCTCCCTATCTCTGTAACCTCCTCCAGCCCCTACAACCCTCCCTATCTCTGTAACCTCCTCCAACCCTACCACCCTTCCTATCTCTGTAACCTCCTCCAGCCCCTACAACCCTCCCTATCTCTGTAACCCACTCCCTCCAGCCCCTACAACCCTCCCTATCTCTGTAACCTCCTCCAGTCCCTACAACCCTCCCTATCCCTGTAACCTCCTCCAGCCCCTACAACCCTCCCTATCTCTGTAACCCACTCTCTCCAGCCCCTACAACCCTCCCTATCTCTGTAACCCACTCCCTCCAGCCCCTACAACCCTCCCTATTTCTGTAACCTCCTCCAACCCTACAATCCTCCTTATCTCTGTAACCTTCACAACCCTTACCACCCTTCCTATCTCTGTAACCTCCTCCAACCTTACACCCCTCCCTATCTCTGTAACCTCCTCCAACCCTACACCCCTCCCTATCTCTGTAACTTCCTCCAGCCCCTACAACCCTCCCTATCTCTGTAACCTCCTCCAGCCGCGACACCCTCCCTATCTCTGTAACCTCCTCCAACCCCACAACCCTCCCTATCTCTGTAACCCACTCCCTCCAGTCCCTACAACCCTCCCTATTTCTGTAACCTCCTCCAACCCTACACTCCTCCTTATCTCTGTAACCTCCTACAACCCTCCCTATCTCTGTAACCACCTCCAGCCCCGACAACCCTCCCTATCTCTGTAACCTCCTCCAGCCCCTACAACCCTCCAAATCTCTGTAACCTCCTCCAGCCCCGACAACCCTCCCTATCTCTCTAACCTCCTCCATCCCCTACAACCCTCCCTATCTCTGTAACCTCCTCCAGCCCCTACAACCCTCCCTATCTCTGTAACCTCCTCCAGCCCCTACAACCCTCCCTATCTCTGTATTCTCCTCCAGTCCCTACAACCCTCCCTAGCTCTGTAACCTCCTCCAGTCACTACAACCCTCCTTATCTCTGTAACCTCCTCCAGCCCCTACAACCCTCCAAATCTCTGTAATCTCCTCCAGTCCCTACAACCCTCCCTAGCTCTGTAACCTCCTCCAGTCCCTACAACCCTCCTTATCTCTGTGACCTCCTCCAGCCCCTACAACCCTCCAAATCTCTGTAATTGCCTCCAGTCCCTACAACCCTCCCTAGCTCTGTAACCTCCTCCAGTCCCTACAACCCTCCTTATCTCTATAACCTCCTCCAGCCCCTACAACCCTCCAAGTCTCTGTAATCTCCTCCAGACCCTACAACCCTCCCTAGCTCTGTAACCTCCTCCAGCCTCTACAACCCTCCCTATCTCTTTAACCTCCTCCAGCCCCTACAACCCTCCCTATTTCTGTAACCTCCTCCAGCCACTACAACCCTCCAAATCTCTGTAACCTCCTCCAGCCTCTACAACCCTCCCTATCTCTGTATTCTCCTCCAGTCCCTACAACCCTCCCTAGCTCTGTAACCTCCTCCAGTCACTACAACCCTCCTTATCTCTGTAACCTCCTCCAGCCCCTACAACCCTCCAAATCTCTGTAATCTCCTCCAGTCCCTACAACCCTCCCTAGATCTGTAACCTCCTCCAGTCCCTACAACCCTCCTTATCTCTGTAACCTCCTCCAGTCCCTACAACCCTCCTTATCTCTGTGACCTCCTCCAGCCCCTACAACCCTCCAAATCTCTGTAATCGCCTCCAGTCCCTACAACCCTCCCTAGCTCTGTAACCTCCTCCAGTCCCTACAACCCTCCTTATCTCTGTAACCTCCTCCAGCCCCTACAACCCTCCAAATCTCTGTAATCTCCTCCAGACCCTACAACCCTCCCTAGCTCTGTAACCTCCTCCAGCCTCTACAACCCTCCCTATCTCTTTAACCTCCTCCAGCCCCTACAACCCTCCCTATTTCTGTAACCTCCTCCAGCCACTACAACCCTCCAAATCTCTGTAACCACCCCCAGCCCCTACAACCCTCCCTATCTCTGTAACCACCTCCAGCCCCTACAACCCTCCATATCTCTGTAACCTCCTCCAGCCCCTCCAACCCTCCCTATCTCTGTAACCTCCTCCAGCCCCTACAACCCTCCCTATTTCTGTAACCTCCTCCAACCCTACAATCCTCCCTATCTTTGTGACCACCTCCAGCCCCTACAACCCTCCATATCTCTGTAACCTCCTCCAGCCCCTCCAACCCTCCCTATCTCTGTAACCTCCTCCAGCCCCTACAACCCTCCCTATTTCTGTAACCTCCTCCAACCCTACAATCCTCCCTATCTTTGTGACCTCCTCCAGCCCCTACCACCCTCCCTATCTCTGTAACCTCCTCCAGCCTCTACAACCCTCCCTATCTCTTTAACCTCCTCCAGCCCCTACAACCCTCCCTATCTCTGTAATCTCCTCCAGCCCCTACAACCCTCCCTATCTCTTTAACCTCCTCCAGCCCCTACAAACCTCCAAATCTCTGTAATCCCCTCCAGACCCTACACCCCTCCCTATCTCTGTAACCTCCTCCAGCCTCTACAACCCTCACTATCTCTGTAATCTCCTCTAGTTCCTACAACCCTCCCTAACTCTGTAACCTCCTCCAGCCCCTACAACCCTACAAACCTCCAAATCTCTGTAACCTCCTCCAGTCCCTACAAACCTCCCTATCTCTGTAACCTTCTCCAGCCTCTACAACCCTCCCTATCTCTGTAACCTCCTCCAGCCCCTACAACCCTCCCTATCTCTGTAATCTCCTCCAGCCCCTACAACGCTCCCTATCTCTGTAACGTCCTCCTGCCCCTACAACCCTCCCTATCTCTGTAACCTCCTCCATCCACTACAACCCTCCCTATCTCTGTAACCTCCTCCAGCCCCTACAACCCTCCCTATCTCTGTAACCTCCCCCAGTCCCTACACCCTCCCTATCTCTGTAACCTTCTCCAGCCTCTACAACCCTCCCTATCTCTGTAACCTCCTCCAGCCCCTACAACCCTCCCTATCTCTGTAACCTCCCCCAGTCCCTACACCCTCCCTATCTCTGTAACCTCCTCCATCCCCTACAACCCTCCCTATCTCTGTAACCTCCTCCAGCCCCTACAACCCTCCCTATCTCTGTAACCTCCCCCAGTCCCTACACCCTCCCTATCTCTGTAACCTCCTCCAGCCCCTACAACCCTCCCTATCTCTGTAACCTCCTCCAGCCCCTACAACCCTCTCTATCTCTGTAACCTCCTCCAGCCCCTACAACCCTACCTATCTCTGTAACCTCCTCCAGCCCCTACAACACTCCGTATCTCTCGATACTCCGACAGTCCTCTGAGATCTCTGCGCTCCTCCAATCCGGCCTCTTGATCATCCTCCGATCCCCATCGCCCACCAATGGCGGACCTCAGCTCTGGAATTCCCTCCCTTAACCTCTCCACTTCTCTCTCTGTGTCTCTCTGTGTCTCTCTGGATCTCTCTGGGTCACTGTGTCTCTCTGGGTCTCTCTGGGTCTCTGGGTCTCTCTGGGTCACTGTGTCTCTCTGGGTCTCTGTGTTTCTCTGTGTCTCTCTGGATCTCTCTGTGTCTCTGTGTCTCTCTGGATCTCTCTGGGTCACTGTTTCTCTCTGGGTCTCTGG